>NC_142172.1:36563206-36863206 GCF_029865625.1 Vigna umbellata | reverse complement strand
GTTTAAATTAAAAAATAAAAATAAAAATAATATTTTTTATAGAAATGATTATGTCAATAATTTTCAAAATAAGTTTTAAAGTGATATATTATGAAATGCTTAAATTTTATATATTTAATTTAATTAAGTTTTAAATTATAACTTTTTTATTAATATTGATATTAATATTATTATTTTATCATTATTATTAATATTTATTATTTAATAATATTAGAAATTAGTTTTAAACCTAATTCATTATCACAAAACTGATTTGTATAGTGAAATTTGTATTGATTTATATGTTGTATCAATTTATATATTATAACTTGATCTTATCTTTAGTATTTTTATTTCAATACATAATTTAAAGGTTTTAATATTTTTATTATTTAACTTTTATATTTTTATTATTATTAGTGGTGGTACTAGTATATTTATACATTTATAATATAGTTAATTATATTATATTGTGATTAAGCTTACTTTACTGTTTTTTCTAACTATGCGTACATTGTGAAAAATATTTATCCTCAAAATCAATATGTAGTTTTTATTATAAATGGAGAAATACAAACACTTATATTTCCACCTTTTTATTATGTAATGGATTAATTGTAAAACAAGCTAAACATTAGTGCCTCCTGTAGTTATGAAACAAGAGGGTTTAATTTAGCACGAAAATTATAGTTATGCATGCATCATGCTTCTTGGGCATATAAATAACATATACGGTTGATGAAGGTTGAATGTAGAGTTATCAAAACGGACCATCCGGTTTGATCCATGACGGGTTGGTTACTTAGCGAGTCAACTCAATCCGATTTATTTATTAGTGAGTTTAAAAAATTCGAACTCGACCCGACTCATCATGGATTGGTGGGTAAACGAGTTAGTTCACTGACACTTTTAATTACAATTTTTTTAAATAAAAAATTTTACAAGCTTTCTATGATTTAAATCTAAACAAATTTCACTCCCAGATTTCACTCCCGGTGTTTAATTAATTATGAAAATAAGAAATTTAAATAATATTTTCAAGCAAAAAATAATAATAAATATTTTTTATAAAATTAAAATTAAATTTTAATAAAATAAAATTAGGTAGATGGGTTTGTGGGCCAATCCAACCTACCATGGATTCAACTCGCATGAATCGGGTTGAAATATGATCCACATAAAAAAATACAATTTTTTCAAGGGTGTTGCTCCCTCTACCACCACACCTTTCTCCCTCCACCTCCCCTTTACTATTTTGCCCCTAAGTAAATTTTTATTTTTAGGATTATTTTTTAATTTTACTCATTCACAACCTATTCCACTAATAACCTATTCTAGTTCCCTGAGTAAAATACTTTTATTTTATTTTAACATTATATTTCTTCCTCTCTTTCTTTTGTCGCTGTGAGATACTACAAGTTGTAAAGGTTGGTGGTGGTGGAAAGAATTATCAAGCAATCTCCCTCTCGTGGTGCAGTGTCGCTCTCGTGGTGCAGTGTGTGGAGTGGTGCAGTGCGTGTGTTGCTTCCTCAAGGTGCGTATTCGAATAAACCTTCGAATAAAACCCTAAAATAAAAAACCTAACCTTTAAACGGAGGTGACATCCTTCAACGGATGTCAAAATTCTTCAACGGATGTCAAAATCCTTCAACGGATGTCAACATCTGTTTAAGGTAAAACGGATGTCAACATCCGTTTAAGGTAAAACGGATGTCGACATCCGTTTTTTCCTTAAACGGATGTTGACATCTGTTTTTTCTTTAAACGGATGTTGACATCCGTTGAAGGACGTCACCCGTTTAAAGGTTACGTTTTTAATTTTAGGATTTGTTTTATTAGTTTATTTTTTATTTTGAAAATATTTTAATAATTTAATTTAAATGTTTTGATTTATTATTTTTGAATATATTTTTAATGTATTTTAATAATGTAAGGAGAACTAGGTTTGAAATAATGTAAGTAAAAAATTTTAATTTAAGGATATAATTGAAATTAAAAAAAATTGGAGAGGTGAAGGGAGAAAGGTGTGGTGGTGGAGGGAGCTACACCCTTTTTTCAAATTCAATCCGGTTCGAACCCATGATGGACCTTGTTGGCCCGCGGGTTATGACCCATTTTTATAACTCTAGTTGAAAAGGGCTTGTGCCCAATTTTCTTTTATACATGAATTAAGGTTAAAATATATTTTTTTCCAACTTTTGTTGCAAATATTTAATTGGATTTCATTTTTTCTACTTAGATTCTGATTTTTTTTAAAGATTCCAATTATGTTATTCACGTTAGATTTGTATAGACAGCATTAACGTTGATTTTATACGTGTCATAAGTTAGTTTGTGGTATTTTTTTCTGTTTTTTTAATTTATTTTAAGTGTTAAGTATATGTCATGTTACGAATATAGTTATTTTTTTATTTAATTGAGATTATTTTTTTTTAAATTAAACAGTGTTGATCCTTCTCAAAATGAAATTAAATTATAAATTAAGTCTACTTACAACTTATACATGTATATTAAAATATTTTTTCTTAGAATTTATACATCAAATCACTTCACCTAAATATGAAATTAATTTTATGTTTTTAATTTAAATTAAGAAAAACTTAATTTAAAGTTTTCTTTCTAAATTTTGATCAATATGTTTGATGTGTAGGGGTGGCAATGTGGGTCAATCCGACCCATGTAGACCCGTCTCACACTTGGCCAACAATATGCAAGCCAAGCTGTCCATCCCATATTGGAATTAGCTCAAAGGTATGTGAGCTGGCTCACATCATTTACTTGAATTTAATTTTATTTTTTTAACTAACGGCAAATTTCATATTTTACAAATTTTCTTCTTTTCACCTCAATATAGGGATTGAATAGTTTCACAAATTTCATACTTTGTTTAATAATCTTAGCAAAATGAAGTGACTGAAACTTTATTTTATTACATTATTAATAAACTTAATAGTCATACATGAAGTTGTTGATACCTCTATGTGAGTGTGTTACTACGAGACGAGAAAAAATGATAAATGAGAAACTTTGTATTGTGTTTTGTAAGAGAAAAAGAAGAACGCGAAAAAGAAACGAAAAACACAAAACTAAAAATGACTGAATGAGACACGTTTTATGAGAAACAAATTATAGTTTTAATTATTTGCTAGCTAGCCCGCACATGCTAGCTCATGGTGTTGTGAGTTATGCTTGCTAAGCTTATGCAAGTTAGCGAGCTCAAAATCCTAATACGTCCCATGTTTTTTCACTATAGGTATACAAGTCAATCTGTTCCATATTGTGACCTTTATTTATGTCCATCTTGTTTGATCTGACAATAGTTTACTACTAACTAATAAAAAAAAGTTAATTTTCACATACAATTTAAAACAAATTATTAATAATTTTACATCTTTTAACTTAATTTATTTACCTAAATCAATTTTGACTACATTTATGTAATTTTTTTATTTTCATTAATAAGTAAACTGAATTAAACTATCTTTTAAAAATGAACAAATTGCTCAATTTAGAGACTAAAATAAAAGACAATGAAACTTGACACTAATATAGGTAAGTGGTATTAACACTAACAAATAATGTTGACACTAATACGTGATATTGGTATTGTAATATAATACGAGATAAATTAAAAAAAAACAAAATAATTAAAATACTATAAACTAACAATAAAAATATGATGTTATTGTCATTTATAAAATTTAACATAAAAGACCTAATTTAATCATTTTAACAAAAATAAAAAAAATTATTTTAACGAATAAATTAATGTATAATTTAAAATACTTTTTAAAATTTAATATATTTTACATGTTTAATTTCTAAAATTCTTTTATTTATATATCTATGTGCATTTTCCAACTTCTCAAAACCACATATAAACATTTAATTATTTACAAAATGTGATTAAATATAATATATATAACATTTAATTATTCTTAATAAAAATAGTGATATCACCCCACATATATCGACATGCATATATTTTTTGTTTTATGTATATTTATTGCACTTTTAATTTGTTTTCTTTCTTTTTCTGTTATTATCCCATTATATCTTATAAAACTATCACTGTTATTCTTTCTCACACACACGTGTATTTATATATATATATATATATATATATATATATATATATATATATATATATATATATCTTTTAATAATTAAAGGAAGATAAGACTAAACTATTTTTATATAAACTAAATAACGTTTTTGAGTTATTAAAAAAATTAATTGAAATAAATTAAAATAATGAAACACAAATTCACCAGTTAGGCTACATGCAATTTTAATTTGTTCCTCACAGAACCATACAATGTGTTTGGAACAGTGGTTTGAGATTGAAAATCCAACTAAATCAAAAATAAATTCACAATATATTATGTTTTTTAATATAATTATAATATAATATTATAAGAAAAATTAATATTTTCAATAATACAAATACATTAGTATCTAAAATTTCTTGATAAATTAATATTGTTAACAATCTCCTATTGACAAAAAAAAATAGTAATATATTCGTTCATAAATTTGAACAGGACTAATTATAATTTTTTAATAAATCAAAATAACAAATGTTGATAAAACAAATTACTCACGTATCATTACTATTGGTTTTCGTCTTTTCTTTTGTTCTTTGTTTTTTCTCTTTCTCTACTCTACTTTTATTTTAGGATAATAATACTTTGATAACATTTTTTTGACAACAATTTAACATCATTTACGTATCATTCTGTGGTTGGTCCAAAATTACTCCACAATCAATAATAATCATAAACACCAACGTGAACCAATCACATACACGTAGATGATGTTAAAATGTTGCATTTGACGCTTCTTTTTTCGTTTTCCTCTTTCTTTTTTTTCATATATATAAGTAATGTATAAATATATTTCATCATATTTAATAAAAAATTTATATAATTTATTGACGAAAATATTAATTAATAATAAAATATGTAGGTTTATCAATGAGATTGATCAATGAATTTTTATCGATAAATTCAAAAATAAATACTTTTCAACAAATTCACTTTTAAAAAATTCAAAATATAAAATTATATGGCTATAAATATATAAAACTAAAAGATTATAAAATTATAACACCATAAAATTATTATATTATAAAATTATAAGATTATAATACTATAAATTTATAAGATCGTAATATTATAAAATCATAAAATTAAAAACTACATCAATTACAAATTATAGAATAACAATATTGTAAAATTATAAAATGATAATATTATAAGATTATTAAATTATTAAACTGCAATAAGATATTATTAAAATATTACAAAATTATAAGATTAGATGTAATAAGATTATAATATTATAAAATTATAAAATAAAAAGTTATAAAATTATAAATAAACTAAATATCATAAGATAACAATCTACCAAAACACTTAAGAGTCATATATATTCTTTAATTAAAATAAAATTAAATATAAATTTATTCTGTATTTGATAAATATTAAAAACTCAATTAAAATTTCTAAATTTATTGTAACTTATGTATTATTATAAGCTATAATGTTTTTTTTAAAGATGTAATCTTTAACTGACAAGATTATGTGAACCAATCGTAACATCCCATAATTTCATACAATTGATATATTGTAACATTCGTTTTAAGTAACATCCCATGATAATCACACACTTGATAATTCATAGTTAATATATATATACACAAATATACACATAATTCATTCTTCTCTACTTATTATCAGAGTATCAAGATAACCTCCAACAACAGTACCCTCAACATCAACATATACACAAATATTATATCATCAGAGAATCTCTCCACGAGACTCATACCATACTCATATTCCTCAACTCATATTATACCATTACAAAATCTCCCCATAATACTCATATCATGTTCAGATGCATAAATTCAAATCCAATATAATAAAATACAATCATCACAGAAATCATACAAAATGAATATATCACAAAGTAAATTAACAATATTAAAATATCACCATAAATGGTCACCGGAGAGGAATCAAATGTTTGACGAATCAAACTCACCATAAATGTTAGTACATATGACTAGTCACAACTCACTAGATTTGACCAGGGTTGCTCTATGATCAGGGATGTACCAACTCCGATTTTTAAGATTCCTCTATCCTACCATCACAATTATAACCTTAATATAAACGTTCTGGGGAACTAAGGAGTTGAATCTAGCATAGCCAGTTAGACATCTTCTTATCCTTCCAGAAAGATGAATCCATCACATATTTTATATCAATTGAGTATATTGCATAATAGTTTAACAGTACTTAATTTGTTTAATAGGATTTAAGTTAAAAACCTATCGAGTAAACTTTCAGGAAAGAGAGGTGTGTCATCATGCACAACTTAAGTACCAAGTCTTTCTTTAGCCAAATTGTTTCTCAACTAGTTTTTAACAAATTTCTTATTTACAAATTCAAAACAACAACATATAATATTAACACAGAAATTCAATACAACAAACACCTATGTTTTTCATTAACAATATTTACACAGAATTTCAAGACATGAATAGTAATAAAACAATACTAAATCATAATATAAAAGCTTAGAAAGGTTAGTTCCCCTACCTCTATTCCAAACTTAATCTCTTGCTCAGAATTTGTTTCCCCGACCCTCCAGAACCTCTACTCTTCTTGCAACTAAAAATTTCTTCCTAACTCTTTCTTCTCTATTTCTCAAGATTTCTCACTTGATTCTTTCTCTCTTTGTACAGAATAATCTCTCCTCTCATGGTTATTTATAGTCCAAAATTTTTACTATTTAACAAATTTTTAATATTATTTTATTATATTAATATTTTAATCACCACTTGACACATCTGATCCCTCCATAATTTTTTAAAAAAAGGTAGAAAAAAGTGTTTGAACTCATATTCTTGAAATCACCAAAATTTTTTACCAATTTAAGCTACCAAAATTTCTTATTTAGCTTTCCACATTTTATTTTTACATAAACTTATTAATTATATTTTCCATTCATAAAGAAAAATTTATTACTACTAATAATAAAATTGTTACTATTAAGATAAATATTTTTCATAAGTCTTACACCAATCATACTCAAAAATTTACAATAGATTTCGTTAGAATTAATTGCAGTCATGGATAATGTAAAAAATTAATTACTATACTCTACTTGGAAAACCAAAATGACATTTACACAAACAATTGACCACAAGCCTTTTGAGATTTAAACAATCATTTTCTTGTTTTTAAAAAGATTATTAAAAGAAGTAAACTTTTATAATTAAAAATAATAATAAATATTAACCAGTTGTATAATTTTGTTAGATATCAAAATATCATCAAGCTTTACAAAGAAGAAAACAAACAACTGCCAACAGAATTCCAACTATGGGAGTTATATTTACATATTGGTTTAATTGATAGTTTGTTTTCTAAAGTGAGTATTTTTTTTAATTAGGTTCCTGAAAGTATAAAATTGGTGTAATTGATCCTTGTTGTTAAACTGGATTAATTAGTTAAAATTAAATTGAAACGTCACTTTAAGATGAAATCATTAATGGATTAAAAATCACGAAATTAGAGTAAAACGAAATTGAGAATCAGATTCGAGAGGATTTTAACGAGATTCTTCGCATTGTTCTTTTATGATGTTTTCAAGAAATTAGAATTTCTGATCTTATTGTTTGTTTTGTTTTTCAAAGATTACAGTGTTAGTTATTGAAATATGTCTATGAATCACTTTTAAAAACCCAATCAAGAAAAAAAAATAAAAAAAAGACATATTTAAAAAAATCTAATATAAATAAAAGTTATGAGAATCATTAAACCTTACATATTCAACAATATGAAATATTGAATTATACACTCTTTTGATTGATGAAAGCAAATATACAAGTTATATAGTTACATATCAATGTATTTTCACTTAGCCACATTAGTCAACTGATAACTTTTTGGCAAGTATACTAAATCATTCTAAGTAATATAGAGTAAATTCAAAGTATCGTTCTCCCAAGAATTTGTACAACACATGACAATTATTCCTTTTATAACTCAATTAGACATCAAAATGCACAAAACACACAAGAAACTCTTTTTTGGTATTTTTATCAAACAGTTGGTGTGCAAAGAATTTATATTTAAAAGAAACTTCGTTGGAATTGGGTTTCATGAATCATATGAATATAAAACTCTGTTCAATATTTCATTACTTCATTCAAACATTCACATCAAGGTATACTAGTTCTAATCCCTTAGCAATTAGTTCTAAATTAATATATTAAAATGGTAATCCCTTAATCAATTTAATAATTTGCATTAAGTCCGATGTTAGGAATGATCAATCCTAGATCCTAAATCACTTAAGTGCTCTATCTATGTATATGTTCAAAGTTACTTTCCAGTAATTAGAAACATTCAAATAACATTATATTTCCATAAAATGATACTAAATTCAAGAAAGAGCATATGAACGAACAACGATATATTGAACAGAAAAATTACATCAGAGTAAGTTCATCACATCCAATTCCAACGAAAGAAAAACTACTCATAGTCATCTAAACGTACACATTTGGAGCAATCCCTTGCAAAAATAGTGTCTTGATGCCTTGAGGTAGTCTTTGGAAATTCCTGAGATGTTTTCGTTTCTTCCTTTTGTCTGGAACTTCTGTCAGAAGAGAATGTTTCTTTCGCTCACCGCACAAGTACTATGCGAATTTCCTTCTTCTGACAGTGCGAATTTTGACTTTCGCTTTGCGAAAATTGGCTGACAAATTCTAAATAATACATGATTTCCTGTATAATATTTTACATAACAATCTACTACCTATTACAACTTTTCAATAAAAAACAATGAATAATTATAAAATTAAACTCATTTATAAATATAAAAATAACTCCTTTTCATATTTATCAGCAACTTGTTTCATAACAGGAAAATGGAGCAAAGAGAGAATACAAAAAATCTATCTCAGCTCTTCTAAAAGTCATGAGACACAGTCCACACATGTACAAAGCCAAAGATCAGTTACTCTGTTCAATAATGCTAAACCACCCGTGTCCTGTTCATGCAAAATTTCAAAAACAACAATTAAAAATTAAATCCTAAATTAGCAATCCTTTAAACTGTAATTTCTGTAATAAACCATATTCTTTGAAAGCCATATCTTACTCAGAACTTGTTCAGCAGAGAACCTTCTAGAAACTTCTCTGCACAACATTCTACGAAGGAGATCTTTGGCGGCAGGTGAAACAGAAGAGAAAACCCGGGTTGGGAATCTCAAACTGGAGCGCAGAACAGCCTCAAAAATCTCCACAGGGGAATCACCTCCAAAAGGCAAAAACCCCGCCAACATTTGATACAAAACCACGCCACAGCTCCACACGTCAACTTTCTCGTTATAATCCCTTCCGGCGAGGACCTCCGGCGCCACGTAATGCGGTGTCCCCACCACCCCGCTCATGGACTCGCCCTCTATGAAAGTCTCGGCCGAGCCGAAATCGGCTAGCTTCAGCCGATTCTCCTCGTCGAAAAGAATGTTGTCGGGCTTTATGTCTCGGTGGGTCACGCCGAGACGGTGGCAGTGGGCCACGCCTTTCATGAGCTGCCACATCACTGAAGCAGCTTCGCGTTCCGGCAATACCTGGTGATGAAATGTGGGTTCGTAACAGAGGTCGAGAACCATGTGGAGGTGCGTTTCGTCTTCGTAGAGGCTGTGAAGAGTGACGATGTGAGGGTGAGGGGAGAGCAGCTGAACGATCTTGGCCTCGGTAAAGAGGCATCGGGAGTCCAGGGAGTCTCCGCCGGCACTTATGGCTACCTTGTCGATGGATTTAACGGCGTAGGACTTGCCGGAGTCCGCCGACGAGCATCGGTAAACGGTACCGAATTTTCCCCGGCCGATCTCCTCCGAAACGAGGTAGTCTTGCTGTAGTCGTTCACTCATACTGTTAGCTATTTTACTTTGCTAGAGAGAAGTAAAGAAAAAATTGATGAGGAGAGGGGGCTTTTATAAGTTGATTGATTGAGTGGGATATTTTATTATGGATTCTGTAAAATACGGACAGTGTTTAGAGCTCTCACAAAAATTATTTATCTATATTAGTTGTCATGACAAATATCTGATTACAGAATATAAATTAGTATTTTAAAAGTTACAGATATTTATTTAAAAATATATGTAAATTTACTCATATTTGTTTAAAAATATATTTTAAAAAACACATCACAAATATTTGTTTAAAAAATATATGTGAATATCTTTAAACTAGTAAATATGAGAGATATTTAAAAGAAAATATTTTATAAATTTTTAAAACAAAATCTAAATAAAATTATAAATAGAACATAAATTAAATTAAATATAAATTAAAATTTAATTTAATTTAAATTAATAAAATATAAATTAATTTTAATTTTAATCAAATTTAACTTAATAAAATATAAATTAAATTTTTATTTTTATTTTTTAATGATAAATATATATAATAATGTATTTATAATAAAAGAAGTATAAATTAAGTTAAAATATATATAAATAATAATAATAATAATAGATAAACTAAAAATAAATCTATGTAACATATTTAATAATTTAATATATTTATTTTCAACTTAATATATATATATATATATATATATATATATATATATATATATATATATAATAATGAACTAAGTTTCTTATTTTATATATATAACTTGTTATAAATATAATCAAATTTTTGGTTTGATTTAAAGGTAAATATTTGTTAAATAATTACTTAAATTAATGAAATTATACTATTAAAACATTGAAAATTGATGTTGAATAAGGAAAAAATGATATAGTAAAAAATTGACATTTTCAAATGTCAATTGATGTCGAAAATGATAAACTTCGATATCAATTGATGTCGGAAATGGTAAATTTCGACATCAAATGAGTCAAATGACATCTAAAAATACACTTTTAAAAGTCTTTTTTTAATAGTTTTACTAAATCTTAAAAGCACAAAATGAGTAATTCTAGTCCAATTTTGACATTTCATATATTGAGAACTCATTTTCAAATTTGTTTGAACTAATCAAAACTATAATTAAACATAAATGAAAACATAAAAAACCATGACTAACATAGATTTGTATGCACTATCACTCATAGAATAAAGAAAGAGTTGTCATTATCTTAATATTTACTATACGTGTTAGTAGTGATGTTACAATAGTAATAGTGAATGATGTTCTAATGAATAGTGTATATTGATTATTTACTTGTGATTTTTGGTTTTGATAACTATAGTTATTATTTCTATTGAAATTTTCTTTACCCACTCTTTGGAACCTTTATTTCAAGAAAAAAAATACTAAAAATTTTTGTTTTGAATTCGTATGAAGTTTAAAAATCATTTAGAAGTTAGTTGTTACATGTCATTAAACATTCATAACTTAATATTAGAAGACTCTTTATGATTTTGTTGGTTCATGATTGACTTGGGAGTATTCATATTACTCCTACCTAATAAAGATTTTAAACTCATATGTAGGAGAAAAAAAAAGGAAAAATACGTGTTGTTTGGATCGAAATACAACCTTTTTACTCTTATTATTGTTCGTTTATGAGTCGAGTTAATAATTACTGATATGAGGAGTGCTTGAGGACCAATAAAAAAAAAAGTCACGAACTGGGCTGTGTTTTTAATATATATGATTAAATTGAATTTCTCTTATTTTTTATTGATATAAATTTATTCAAAGTGAAAAAAAACCTTCTAATTGTTTTTGTTGCTTTGTGGCTTAGATTAAATTTTGTATTACTTTATATAAGCTTCATTTTGAGAAATACAATAAAAGTACTTGGAAAAGTTAACTCAAAATTTAAATTAATTGTGATTTTACCAAAATGGGGGCATCTAATACATGTTTACTTATTAAAATATTAATTTATATTTTTGCAGTACCAATAATGTAAGAATCCCGAGACATGATTTTTTTTTCAGGTAATATTGTTTTATTTTAATGAGTTGTCCTGGTAAATTTATTTCAAAAGTGTGATTCATTTCACAATTTCATTATAGATTGTAAATGTGTTTCCACTTAAGTATGATTCTTTGTTCCCATATTTTAGAAACCTTATGCTGGAGTACTGCGAACCTTAGTTGATCCTTAGGAAATTGGGTAAATCCACAATTTTAGTGAATAATTTTTTTATCTAAGCTGGCACTTTAGAATGATTAATTGCATAACTTCACCTGAGACGACAGAATTCGTCTCAATCCATTGTTAAACAGAACCAAAAGTCATTTTAAACAATTTTGAAAATTAAAAGAATCAAAATCAATAAAAAGTACACTGGCAACAGATCGTGCAACGCAAAGGAATCACCCTGTCATTGTAAAACTATTGAAGATTAACAGTACCGAATTACACACCTTATTTGTAAGGTCACACAGAAGTCCTTCTATTGAAAGAAAAATTTATTTGAGCAGAAAAACTCAGTCCCATAACCGAAGACTACACTGTCTCATTCATAACATAAAAGAAGCAGTTGGCGTTGAATTCTAGTGTATGGCAATTGAAGTAGAATCAGTGTGGCAGCATTTATAGCTGATGAAAATCTCCATTGTCCTGCCACACTCGGGACATTTTATGGATTCTGGCATCTTTCCTGCAATATTAGGAATTTCAAGGTGCACGCAGCGATGTGTGGTGCGCACAATCCTTTCATGGTGCTCTTTGAAGGAAGGCTCAAACCCTTTTTTCAGCATAGCCTCTTTCCATTTGTCAAACTCAGACACTGTCTTCAACACTGTGCTTCCATGACCACTCATCAGCACAGATGACCCTTTGCAGAGGACAGCCCACCCAGTTTCATTCTTGTAAGAAAGCATCCTTTGCACTTCTTGAGTCACTGCATCGACTGTGTTGTGAGCCTTCGTCACAAACAAGCTCTCTATGCCACTCCAAAACCTCCTCAGAAAGTTTTTATCTTCCTTTTCCACACAGAACAACTCTATTTGAATATTTGCCTCCTTTAGAGCGCCGTCATTTGCAAAGTTAGTTGCGTATTTTGTGAACTGTTGGATCCATTCTTTGTCGCTGCCTCCGTATATGAGAATGTACTTTTGCTCTCTGATCTGCATCTTAGAAAGAAGTCACACCACAACACCTTCCAATTAAGCTCTTAAACAATACCAATGCTTGAGATATCAATAAAGGGAAAAATATTCAAAAACCTGATTGATTGCTCAAAAAACTAACAAGAGGAGCATTTGCATATCCATTTGCGAAATTTGCTTACCCAGGTGCTTATGTGAGGATGAGTATCCCCTACCACCGAACCAATCCAGTGAATTTCTCTGTCAATTCTCTCTTGATCGGCAATAGTAAAGGGAAAGGCCTTCATTCCATAAACATGAATGAGATGGAAAGCGTTTGCATGTTGCACTTTTCCCTGAGGATTCAACACCACAACCATAGGTTTCTTTTTGAAGTGCCATTCCTCCTTAATGTACTTGTACCCTGCTATTACTCCGAAGTGCTGCACCACGTACCACGGCATCTTGCTTTTCAAAACCTCAAATCTCTTGTGTAACTTTTCGGTCCATTCCTCTACGATGGGAATCCACACAATCTTATATTGATCATTTGCTTTAATATATTCATACACTGGTCGTAGTACTGAAATCTCTTCATCCGTGATCTCTAGAGTGGAGATCAACAAGTACACATTCTTCTTCTTCAGCTCAGTTATTTCAACCTGCCCAAACAAACAATAATCAAAATCAATAACGATGAATCAATAAAAACGGACATCATGTGCAAAAATGATTTTGCACACCAATAATTTATTTTTGATTTAGTGTCTCAGATGATTTTTTTTTGTAATATATTTTGTACAGGAGTGATTTAATTTTCCTATAAGGACCATAGGCTGATAAAGGCAATCCCCTCTGTCTATTATTATTACCATTTGATTTTGTGGCCATCATTTCAATCTATTACCTTTCATGTTAATCTCTAAAACTACATCTCAATATTTTAAAAAATACTATAAGTTGAAACTTTTTTATGTACTTTAAATTCTTTACTATAGATTTTAATTATAATATAGTTTATATATTTAAAATAGTTATTATAAAAGCAATCATTTATTCTTTTTACTCAATAAAATATTAGTTTAAATATATTTGTCTTTACCAAAGTTTTATTCTAACGCTTGAATTATAACTTACCCAACATCAGGTAACATAACACAAAAATATAATATTCAACAAATTTTCTATATATTCTATGGAAAAAAAAAACAAGTGTATTTTATATTTAAGCCAAATGGAGTATAAGCTATTGATGAGAAGAGAGAGAGAGATCCGAGTCACAATTATGAAAGTGAAACTGCCAATTGTGGATTAAAAGTTAAAAAAATTAAATCGGTACGATGTTTAAAAATCATAACTTTTGCAGTTATTATTGAGTGGTAAATGATTGCCCAAACTTTGTAGAAATTTGTTTCAAAGAGTGACAAACCGTGGTCTTTGTGGCACCATCAAACAGTTGGTGTGGGGCATCCTTCGAAAAAACCAGAAACTTAAACACCTCCATTATTTCAGTAGGCGTCTGAAAAAATTTCCTGAGCCTGTGATGATACTCTGCCTCCTCTGAAATAGAAAAGACAAAAAATGTTATATAAAAGATAACACTTTTAGTTTTAAATGCAAAAATTCAATTTGTCAAGTTTTTGCTTGCTATAAAAGATAAAAGGTTATATCCAGTTAAGTTACCGACCAATCTGTTGTCTGCAAAGCATGATTTGCTTCCTAAGTTTGCTGAGTATGATGTTGATCTTTTGACCATAGTGGGAGAGATCCTGCTTGTTCCCTCTAAAATCAAGCAATTAATGGAATATCAATCAGGTTTTAAAATGTGTTTAATAATAACTTATACTCATAAAACAACAAACACATAGGAAATTTTGATATATATTTACGTAAAGCACAAAGATAACGACTGAAGTTACTTACGTTTCGGTAGTGAGGTAATCAATCTGAGTCTCAATAGCCACGATGGTGATGATGGCCCAGTAGACATCAACAGGAATTTGTTCTATTGCGGGCAACAAAGCAGGCACATCCTTTGTGTCGAACGTTGTAAGTTTCTCCAACTCAAAGATTAGCTCAATCACTAGCAGCGTTGTCTTCACCAGATTGTTGAGCTCTATAATGGCTTGGCGATGCTTTTGCAGTGCTGCAGGTCTTGTGAGCTCCGGGACTCTCCTGAGAAAAGCCACAGATTTTGCAATAGGGTCTGTTGGTTGATGCTGAGCTAGCAACCAGAACTCGCCATATTCCATTGCAAAAGCTGCCAGTGTGAGCACCGCTTTTGCATCCCACTCATAGTTTGCAAGCTTCACAAGTATCGTCATTGTAGTTTTGTGAGCAATTTCCTCTCCGGCAGGCTTGCATGACATCTGTCATCATTCAACATGTTACTTTGCTGGACTATATTAGACACAAAAATTATCAGACAGATCCAACCATGTCACGTGTTCATAATCCTGATTAATCTTTACGTGACAAAATTAAGTTAATGAATGACCTCGGAAGAAATTTGCTTGAGGGTGCAGAGTGGTGAATTGAAGTTGGCTTGGGGGATCTTGTCTTCTAGCTGCTCCAGGCTTGATTTGGATCCCTGTAAAAGTCATCACAATGACATAAAAGTTATGAAGGAAGTCGAGAAAAAGAAAGACGGAGGGAAATAGGGCACCAGAAGTAGAAATATGTATGTAAACCTGAACAACGTTGTCAACAATGAGAGTTGAACGCCTAAGGGTGTTCTCGACAAGAACGAAAAGAGAGTCGACATCGAACTTGGTGTGACTGTGGACATGGGTTGAGTAAATTTGCTCCAGTATCTGCTCATCGGACATGTTTAACGGGTTGTGATCACTCTCTGAACTTCGGTGAAAGAGAGACTTGAGTGAATGCTTGGTGGCCATTATGGTCACAGCTCTCTTTCAGGAATTATGACAAAGTCTGAGAGATGGGAAGATTAAAAGAAGGAAAGTTGTGGTGATGATTAACCAGACTCCTTCTCTATTTATAAAGTGAAGACATGATCAATTTTGGTGGCTAGTCTTTGTCAATTAGATTAGAGAGGAGTTAACTACTAATTTCATCATCGTGATGTGAATTTATAGGGTATTTAGTTCCTAAGATTTCAAAATTATTCTCTATAACTCTTAATTTTATACCAAGCACTGTAACGAAACAAATTTTTGCATGATGCAAATGCCAACGTGAACCATTTGCAATTTTTAAAACAAATATTGATATTTTAAAAATATGATTTAACAGTAATTAGAAGTTCGAGTGTTTTTCTATGAAAAGTGTTCCACATTTTTTCTTTTGTAAAGCATCACTCACTTAAGTTTATTTTCATGTGAATTAACTTTACAGAATAAAGTAGAAAAAGTAAACTAAATAACTTTTTTTTTCGTAAATAAAATATTAACACAATATTTTTTATTTTAAAAAGGTTTTATACACTATTAATAAAAATAAAATAAAGCTTATATTTAATATTTTAGTTCAAGAAATAATGAGACACTAATACAGTGGTCCATAGAATTAGAGAAATGTCATATATTTTTTTAAAATTAAGATTTGTTAGTCACGTTAGTCCTTGTTATTTTATGTTGAAGACTACCGCAATTTTAACGTATTAAATTTAGCGACTATAAGGTTAGTGACTAATATATGTCAATACTAAATGTGAGTACTTTTAATTGTACAAATTTATATAATATTTTTAAAGTTTTATGGGTTACCTTATAATTTTAATAATTAAAGTGATACTTTATTCTATAGAAAAATTGATAGTTTATTCAATCTTAATGACTAATTTGAAGATTTAGTGGATAATACACGTACCTTTATATGGATGTATTCCGTAATAATTGTGTAAGAAAAATATCAGAAATATAACCTATTCAATGACCTTGAATTATTTCCCCTTCGAACTAGATTATGGACCCATGCCATTTTATTAGCATGGAGCACACACAATATATTATTGTTTAAATAAATTATTTATCTAAAATTTGTCGATTATAAGGTTTAAGGTTTTGCAATGTGACATATATACAGGTATTTTACACAATACTACTTAAATATATTGAGATCATTAAAATAAATTTTTAACTTGATTTTATAGGTGTTACAATTCACCATACTAATATTTTTTTTAAAGAAATCGCCTTTATAATTTCTTTTGTTAATGTTTTTAAATAACATTTACTTATGTTTGTCTAAGAACTATATGGTACTATTCGTATAGCAATTATTTAAAAAAAAAATATTGTTAAACATTGAACATTGCACTTTTACTCATGATAACTGATTTAAGGTTTACTCACTAATATCCACCATTCGTTGTTTTTCCTTAAAAGGTGTTTCATTTGTGTCCCTATTTTGTTAAAGACTAAAATGTTCGTTGCAAGGAATGTAAATTTATGTTAATGTCACTTATCAGAATCAGTATATGTTAAGGTAACGGAATGGTTGTGCTGAATGTTTGTTGAGGGATGGTTCAATCTCTGCCTACGGGTCTTCATGGAATATTTAGCTCTAATTCACCTTATATTGTTTTTTTCTCTCTCCTATTATTGTAAAATTAGTTGTGTACCTGTTGATCATGCATATTCTGTATTTTTGTTAGTTAAGCTTTATCCCATGTTTAAAAATAGGTAAACAATCGTGCATGCTTCATAGAAGTTGATGAAAGAAAGAAAAGAAAAGAAAAGAAAAGAAAAGGAATGTATATGTAGAAATATTGTATTATTGGGTAGCTAACTGTATGCGGTGTGGCAGCATTTCACCTTTTCTTTCGTTCAATATTTTTTTAATCATTTTTAGGCCATGTTTAGCTGTCGTATACATCGATCATTCAACACAACGTCTTCATAGTTTGGATGTTTGGTTATGATGTCTTGTTTCGTTGAATCATCGTGTTCGGTTCATCACTGTTTCTATCTGTGGGTGAGAGAATTGTTTTTTTTGTGTTGCAAAATCGATCAAAAGGGGATGTGCACGTGTCAACTTCATTGTGCTCTTACACATGAACGTCTAAACTTTATCAGCACATGATGTGCATAAAGGTGGTAGGTATAGATTTTTGCTTCCCTTACATTAGTTTTCCATTTCTAATCATTTTTAAGTAGCTTCAACACATAAAAAACTGAGGTATTTGTAACCATTGTTTAACCACTTTTGTTAAACTAGTTTTGTTTTAATATTACAGAGTTTATTTAATATATTCGATACTAAAGGGAGGAGACGTAAGCTACATTCGCATAAAAATATTCACATTATTTTCAATTTATAATAATTTATAATTATGGATTGTCGTTGTTAAATAGAACAACACCTAAACTTTGCAATGACATTTTATTTTATTGCGCTGTTTTTCAAAGTTCATGAGTTGTTCAAATTTTTGGGATTTTCTCGTGCATGTGGGTGGGTGACAGTGACCCCATGCAGGCAGCTCTGAGCCTCAATAGAAAAAGTTATTTTCAAGTTACTAGGTTTGGGTTTGCTCAACTCTTATAATTTATTCACATCTTAAAAAAGAGCAGCTAAGCTAGTTCTATTTTAATAAAAAAGTCTTTAAAAGTGATAAAACAGAAAGGAATTTTCGTTTTGCCGAGAAAGGAAGTTATAAATTCAGCTATTTTTTTAATTTTATACAAATTTATTCACCTAACTTTCTCTTTGAATAACATAATCTAAAATATTATTGTAAACTCTTACTAACTTCTTAAGCCGAGTATCTCACTAACTTTTCTATTTCAAGGATCATGGTTTTGTAATTGTCTTGCAACACAATGATACTTAAAATAACTTCTGAAAATAAAATAAAAACATTATCAAATTATAAGATTAATATGTATAAGTCACAAACTTTTGTCTTTTTTATCAATAAAAAAAAATTTATCAATAAAAATAAATTTATGTTGATTACTTTAAATTTAAGTAAAATTGAATTTTTTTATTTAATATATGTTAACTTTAAAAAGCTTGAAAATAGAAAATAATATAATTTTTTTTAATTTCTGTTTTAACAGAATATATCTCAAGAAAATAAAATTGTATCAAGCATAACTTAACAAAATTTACATTTTTTTCTTAAATTACTGAAATCATACAGCAATAGAGTACTTTAACTTAATAATAAATTTAAATCTGAATTTAGATATACCATTGTACTAAATATTTAAAAGTAAACCTTCGAGCTGCATACAATATCTAGGATGACATTATTTCAACTTAATAAAAGAATTTATCAAGTTTAGATAGGAACATTTCTTTTGTATAATAGTAAGTGGGTTACTCATCATATAATTAGTGTACACGCAAAATTATTAGATTAGCGCACTAATAGAAATAATCTTTTCTTGTCACTGTCAATATCATTTTATTATATTATTTTTTTAAAGTAGTAGAAATCGTGGTTTAATTGATTATATTTATACATATTAATTCAAAAGGACTGAATTCATTTAAATTTTAATAATAGATAATTATACACTTACGTTTAACTTCTTAGGTTGAAATCATTTAAAAAACGTACACTTTTAGCATTCATATACTATTTACATAATCTATTCTTACTTTTTTTTATTTAAATATTTTTTCTAATGGTATAAACAAAAATATCTTTTCTATGCTAGTACATAGGTAGTCCGATAATACATGTACACCAATTGTATTATGGACACTATTTTCTTCCACCTCTTTCATTTATGTTTTACTACTAAGTAATTAATTAACAGAAAAAAAAAAGAAAACCATGTGATTATCCAAAATTTTCAATTAATTTTCACGTATATTTATTATTCGTGTATAACGAGTATACATATTTTAATATTTGTTTATAATCATATATCATATTATATATATATATATATATATATATATATATATATATATATATATATATATATATATATATATGCGATAATCACTGTTAGCAAAAAACAAAAATAAAAATATAATTTATATTTTATTAAGTTAAAATTAATTTATTTATATTTTTAAATATTTTTTAAACATCCGACGTTCTCATTTCTAATCATTACAAAACTTATTATATTTGTAAATATTAAAATTGCTATCACAAATAAAAATTTTAAGAATTAAAAATAATTGTCAAGATTTCATATATTAAAAGTAGTTTGTGATAAATGTTAAGTTTGTTGGTAGAAAATAAAAAATTAATATCAGTTGAAAATCGCTATAAAATTTAATCTTATTTTACAATATTTTTTTATATTTTGACAATACAAAATATATCATATTTTATTATAATTTAACAATGATGAAAAACTTAAAATCATAAAAAATTATTTAAAATACATTTTAGAATTTTTTTAATTTAAAAATAAAATTATTAATTATTTATCATTAATTTTGTAACCAATATTTCAATTATCTATTTTATTTAAAATACCTTTTCTCTTAATTGAAGGAAGGAAGAGAAGAAATTTGACCTAAACATCGGACCACAAAGCAACATAAATTGACGATCAGGGTGCCTGGGACACTTATAATAGCAAAAAACTATTTTTCTAGCAAGCATATGTAATTATGTTTTGTAACGTCCCAAATTATATACGTCATGCATATAAAATAAGACGTCATCAATGCATAATATGTGAAAGTAGTTAAGGATATTACGGATTACATTCATCCTTATTTAGTTACAGAATTTTTAAACTTAACGTAGAAGAGTATTTCAACTTACCAATAACCAATATAATATCTAAAACGACTAAGCGGCACAGCTAACTCTCTCCAATGCTGCCTCCAAACGAACCTCTTCGCCATCTGCTCACATCCAAGTGGATGATCATCGCCAAATAAACACATTCCCAGTTAAAACACATACACATATTATAAGAGTAACTGGATATACAAGATCATATTATCCCAAGCACACACCACATGCAAATACATACTGATGAATCACACTATACACATAACTTGTTACTCTTTTCCCTTAACTTGATACACTTGATACTTGACTCGTCCGGACTGGAATGATTGCCGAGCTATGGCGGGTCATGCACTCGTGGTGGCTTATGAAACTTGGGCTCCCCGCCCTACCACACTCACGAGGTTAATCCGTTATCACTCACCTTGGAGCATACTGGAAGCCTCCAAGACTAGGACCTCCTGCTACTCCTCACCACATGGTTCAATCCTCTCTACTTGAGAATGACTGACCATTGGAGCTTCAGGATAACCCCCAAGACTGAGCTACCATGCAATCATTCCATACACAATAAGGGCACCACCATGTATCCTCTCCTTGAAGATCATGGAATTACGTCCAATAACATTCACCACCATGACCTCACTAGAGATTCATGGAATTACGTCTATTAACTTTACTTGTAGAACCACACTTTATTACTCACATGATGATGCATACAGACATCCTTTAAAACAACATAGAATAATTCAATCAAATAGTATACTAGCATGAATAAAACATCAAGTGAACACATAATGAGCAAATCAAAACACACGATCCATCAGATACCGAAATGTTATAGGCTATAGACGAACACTAGTACATCACGTGTACTACAGAGATCATAATTTGGGTGTTGATGAAACATTTAGATTTTTGGGAGGAAAGAACCTGACAAGGCACTGCCTTGCTCCTACGTATCTCTATTTCCAGTAGAGAATCAAGGCTTACGTAGTTCTACCTCAAAATCATTGATTTATGATTTGATATTTTGATATTTTGAATATTTTGTATTTTTGTGATTTATCCTATTTTACTTAAAATGCAGGAAATAAACAAAATCAACAAATAAAAATAAAAATAAAACAAAAAAAAATAAAACTAATTATAAATAATTAAAGCAATAAAATAGTTCAATACGAATATGGGTGAAGAGGTACAGCTAGCGGTGCAGAGTAAAATTGAGGCTCCTTAGTTTGGGCTAAAACCTTTTTATACTGGCTGGGGTGTAAAGATGAAATTATAGACGCATCCAGAAATAGTATGCTTAAGCCCATTTCTTTTCCCTTACCTTTTTTTTTTATTATTATTATTTTATTTTATTCTGTTTGCACAGAGTGGGCTTAAGTTCAAACAAAAAGGGGGTGTGAAACATGAAATCGGAGGTGCAGATAAAATTCTTTTTAGTTTTAATATTTTATTTCTTGGCCCAAAATCTCTTCAGCACATTAGGGGTTCATTTCCCTTCTCTTCATTCTTCCATTTCACACAAACACAATCACGTCTATCTTCTCCCAGCCAAGAAAAACCCGAGGGAGTCATCTCCGCACGCTGCCGCCTCTGCTAGACCGGCCACCGCGGGTCACCGTTAGTCCGTCGTCAGTTCGGCCGTGCCACTGCCAAGTCCCTCACCGGTCGTCGCTCCAAGCTCCCTTTCTCCTCTTCGCGCGCGGGAAGCTCTCCCCTTTTCTTTCTCGCTTCGAAGACGACCACCCAAAGCAAGGATCTTCCTCCACTACGCAAGCCGCTTCTGCCAGACCGACCACCGCGAGAGGACCTTCAACCTGGTCCGAAACTTCGCCGGCAACGCCACCCCGACCGCCGCTGGTCACGGTTTCAGATCCACCTTCTCTCCCTTCGAAAGCGGCGATCCTCCTCCACCTTCTTCTCCGGCTCCTCGCCGCCGCTGCTACTGGCACGAGAGGACTGGCGTCGTCGCCACCGACGACGGGCGTTGCGAGCGGATGCGCAAAGCGCCAAGCCCTCCCATCTCCTCACCGATCGAGTCCTAACTCTGAAAACGACCCAGTCCCTTTTTCTGCCGTTATTGATTGCACGGTGGGTTGCTATGTGCGTGAGCAATATTTGGTGAGGAAGAAGATGAAGGCGTTGAGATGATTAGAAGAAATGGTTAGAGGTTGATGACGGCAATGTTGCTTTGTGAGGGAGGTGGTGATGGAGGAAGGTTGTGCTGGTTTGTTCATTTGCAGGTTTGGATGAATGGCCGATACAGTGGTTGTTGGCAGTAGCCGTGGGTGCAAGGATGGTTATGGCGATGCATAGATATGAATAATGGTTGATGATTGAGGTGGCAGAGAGGTAACAGTGAGGGGGTGGCAGCTGTGGCGATTCGGAACAGTGAGTTGGTGATGTCCACGGTGGTGGGTTTCATGTTTGGTGTATGGTGGGAGGTAACGGTTGAAACTAAGCGTGTGTGATAAGTTCTGTAAGTGAATTATGTTAAGAGTTGTATCAATGAAATGTGTTTTGAACTGTGTTTTCCTGGAATTAATTTGTATCCCAGTGTTCTGTGTGATATGAAATGAGCAATGGAGTAGTGATGCAGGGAAGTGTATATGTGATGAAAAAGTGTTAAAAGAAACGTCCTCTTTTCCGCTCATAATATTAACATCCCAAACAATAAATAACAACCTCAAATCTTAGACTTAGTGGCCTACCTCTAGAAGCTACCTCTTGAAGCTTTATCTTCACTGCATCTTCCACTTCTCCTCTTCAGTGGCTTCTTGACTTTTCTCTGTAGTTCACCTCATGATTTGGTGCCTCTCAGATTCTCTGTTTAGTCTATGATGAAACAGTGTTTCTCTGTGACTAAACAGACATCCCACTCAGCAGCTCTTACCCAATTATTTATTTAATTATTTATTTATTTTATTAGTTTTTATAAAAAGACAAAGTATAAAAACAAAGTTCTTACATGTTTAATATTTCAAACAAAAGAAAATCACTAGTAACTCAGATGGGAAACCATCAAGAGTGAAACCTTCCTGACATGATGCTTTTTTCATTACTGCACATCTAATTGTTGGATAGTTGTAAAAGCAATCCTTTAAATCAATACATATATTAACCATATTTCACTCAACTCAGCTTTCTTATTTTTGTTAGGGATTACATACTGGCTTCTTGCTAGACACCATTTACTACCACTACACATTTTTAGATCATTCAACTAAAGATAAATTGATTACAAAAAAACATCGTGTTTAGGATGAAATCCCTCTATCTCTAGAAATACGATGCAACATGGGGGACTTTTCTTTTCTTTGACCAAACTAAGTTAATATTTTCCCAATTTCATACAAAAGTGTTTTCTTTTTTATTCTATTTGCTCCAAACAAAACATAGCGATTAGGAATTATTCCATCAAAAAGCTGGCCTAATACTCAAACTTATGTGACTTTAGAGAGGGGTTCATTGGATGATCAACACAAAATCTGAATCCAATCTACTTAATGGATTTACACTGTTTCTAACTCAAAATTTATAAAATAAATTTATGGTGTCTCTTGTCAAAAATATTTTTAATATAAAAAATTTATATTATATTTGTATGAGTCACTCACTAAAACTATCCATTAGTTTTGATATTTTATAGAGAGAAAGTTAACTAAATAAACAATACAATTAGTCCAACTTAAACGTGTAAGACAAACAAGTTTATGAATCTTTCATATATATATATATATATATATATATATATATATATATATATATATATATATATATATATATATATTATATGGAATTCATTTTTTCACGTTACTTTACGTGAAACTTAAAAACACATTTGATTTTTCAATACTCTCAAATTCAATCCATATTTCTATTACTTCACTGTATTTGTGATGTGAAACTTAAAATCACATTTGATTTTCTGACACTCTCTCAAATCTAATTCATATTTCTATTACTTCACTCTATTTGTGACTTATTAAGCATTAATATATACCAATACTTAAATTAGGGTTTTGATAACAAAATGAATAAAATCAATTTGGAGAAGAACATGGGCAAGGAGGACACGAGTGAAGACATGGTGGGTCTATCAAGGAGTAGATTTACTTAGGAGACACAATACCAAATGAAATACGAGTCCAACCATATAAGAGATTGACATCATTCTCTGTCCAAAACCTTAATATAATAGATTAATGAGTCTTTTATCTTTATATAATGCTCTACTTTCTCATTTCTATCCAACGTGGGACTTAAACTCACATTTGGATTCTTAACACAATCAATTTGACAAGAGACAATGGAGGTGATGATGGTGAGTGATGGAAACCCTAAAGTTACCTGTAAGTTGAGCATTATCAGCGGTACAAAGACAATGTTCCAGAGTCACTGAAGTTTTAGAGAAAAAGTCACAAAGACATGCAGACTCATATGAGAGTGAAACCTTATGAATGTAAAATTTAACTAAAAAAAATCATTAAATAATAAATAATTTTAGAGATTAAAATAATTAATAATTTTAAAGATTTTAACTCTTTATTATTCTTGATTTTAAATTGATTTCTAATTAATTTAACACTCATTTTTTTGTTAAATAAAATTATGATAATTAATATTAGAGATCAATTTAGATTATAATTCATAAATAAATTATAATCTTTTATTTATAAAGACCATTTTAAATACTAATAACATTTAATTTATAAAATAATATCTAAATTAATGAATATAGTGTCTAATTATTTTTTTTGTTTCTAAAATTACTTACATTCAATTATTTTCTTACAGTGATAATTACCTCATTTTAAATTCATTTTAGAAAAAAAAAGCTACAGAGTATACTAAATTACTGGTATATCTCATTATAAATTTTATTCAATAACATTAATTCAATTTTTTTTACTGAAGAAATAACATTGAGTTATAAGTTCTTTGACTTAACATATCAAGAAAATTTTATTTTATCCCAAATTTAAGTAATGCGCCTTCGTATAAATAAAAAATAGAAGAAACATATACTTCATATGCAGAAGTATAAATTATTTAATTATATTTTATATTTTTTCTCTTAAAATTTATATAAATAATTAAGATATTATAATAATAATAAAAAGATATCTAATTAATAAAATATACAACTTAGTATATGGTAATTTCATTATTTTCCACAATAACATTTTTAATATAAAAAACAACTCTTTAAAATAAATCTCAATAAAATTTTAAATATTTAGTATTTAAATAAAAATATATATATCCTCCCATATTAATGTTTATATTTTGATAAAAACTTGTTCCTAAATTTATCTTAATTACATACGTGTTAGCTAAATAACTAATAGAGAGACGTTATGATTAATTGAACGATGGATAGGCTAAAAAAAATTGGTGTTTCATTTTAAACTAAAGACTTTTGCTTAAAAAATAAACATATTAATGATAATAGTAAGAATTCGTTTTATTTAATAATACATCACTACCATTATATTTCTAAACAAAGCTTAAAATCAACAATTCTTATACAAAAGTTGACCGATGTCTTACTAAATATAACATACATACCTTAAAGCTCAATAGCAAGTCATGGTTGCCAATTCAATAAAACAAGAAAAGTTAAACATTTATTTCATGATGTTTGTTTAGTCGTAAAACACTCTAGTGTTGGTGAACAGTTGAAAAAGGAAGGAGTCCACCATCTTTAGTTAGTTGACTTAATAGCTGGACCCAAAATAAAGACGTTAAACATAGCAGATCCAATATTAAACAAGCTCAAACAAAATATAGAAAAAGTGCTAGATAGTCAAGTGCAGGAATGAAAAAAAAGAAAAGAAAAAAATTATTTCATACCATTTAACAATTATCTGACAATTAATACAGAGGTAAAATAGTTATAAAAAATTATATTTATAAAAGAAAAGTAAAAAGTAGAACATAGGGTAATGATATTTTGAGATTTATTATATTTATTTCACAACGTATTATAAGAATAAAATAATAATGAGAGTTATATACGCCCAAGAAAAATTCTTAAACCCTAAACACTTGTAAAAAAGACTAAAATTTTTTTGACATACTTAAATATTTTATCTTTATTTGACACTATATTTATTTACTTTTTTTTAAACAATACAAAAGTTTATATTTTTTTTACTATTTTACTCTTGTAATATGTGTTAAATAAATGTAAAAGTGTATTATAGTATTATTATTTTATGAAAAAAAAGTAAAAAGTGGTGTTAAAGTAAGTAATTTAGTAAATGAAGTCATCACACACGAAAATGAATAACGATATTTTGACATATAAATTTTTTATGTTCATTTCATGTTATCTTGGGTTGTTTTTTCTTTTTTTTTTTTTTTCTTTTGCACATATAAAAATTATTTGTATGAAAAGAATATAACGTGTTCCAAGAATATCATGAAAATAATGACAGGAAATTTGTATTACACACAGCAATACAATATAGGAGACTTAATTGAATGCAAGATATGATTAAGCTCCATAGAAAGCATAACTTTAAGACACTTTTTTTTATCTTGATACAGAGAGAGATCTTTATTTTAATAAAGAAAGTAGGACGTGATCCTAAAGGATGGACGGATCAGGTATTCATACACACACTCTCTCTCTCACGTTGACAAAACAAGGCAGTCCCATTGAATCTATTTTATGGCATTGGCGGTATTCTCATTGTGGCAGCACTTATAGCTGATGAAAATCTCCATAACCCTAGGACAATCTGGGCACTTGATGGTCTCTGGTAACTTTCCTGCAACATTAGGAATCTCAAGGTGTGAGCAACGGTGAGTGGTGGCCGCAATCTTCGCATGGTACTCTTTGAAGGATAACCCAAAGTCCTTTTTTATGCCTTCTTTCCATTTCTCAAACTCCGCTACTGTCTTCAAGACTACGATTCCATGGCCACTCGTCACCACAGATGGCCCTTTACTGAGGAGAGCCCAACCGCTTTCATTCTTGTAGGAAAGCATCTTTTGAACTTCTTGGGTCACTGCATCAACTGGCTTTTGAACTTTAGTCACAAACAAACTCTCTATGCCACTCCAAAACCGCTTCGCCAGGCTTTTGTCTTCCTTTTCCACACAAAACAACTCTATGGAAATCTTTGCCTCCTTTACAGCCACATCGTTTGCAAGGGCACTCGCGTACTTACTGAACTGTTGGATCCATTCTTTGTCCTTCCCTCCATAGAACAAAATGTACTTCTGCCCTTCCACCTGTTCATACAAGTATCGTACATCACATCACAGTTTAAACAAATACTGTTGAATTATGATAAAATCTTGTACTTTTGTGAGAAATGAATATATTTTACCCAGCCGTTTATGATGGGATGAATGTTTCCTACTACAGAGCCAACCCAATTGATTTCGTTGTTTATTTGTTGTTCACTGAAAGTTGTAAACGGGAAAGCCCTGGTTCCATGAGACTGAATCAAATGGAATGCGTTGGAGTGTTGCACCTTCCCTTGAGGGCTTAACACCACAACCATAGGATTCTTTTTGAAGTGCCATTCCTCCTTAATGTACTTGTATCCTGCTATGATTCCAGAGTACTGCACCACGTACCATGGCATCTTGCTTTTCAAAACCTCAAATTTCTTGCGCAGCTGCTCGGTCCATGCCTCCACAATAGGAATCCACACAATCTTATAATTCTCCTTAGTTTTAATCGAATCATAAACAGGTCGCAGTACTGAAATCTCTTCTTCCGTGATGTCTAGGGAAGAAATAAACAGGTACACGTTCTTCTTTTTTAGCACAGTCATCTCCACCTACCAAGCAAAAAATGAATCATCATTAGGAACTATAATATGGAATAATAAGACATGCTCTGTCCATTATCCACATAATCAATCTCTATATCATTATCTACGTTATCAAAGGATTGTAAGAGTCTCCATCATTAATGTGATCGTTATTGGTAATATATTTTATTATGAAAACAATAAAAAAACATTAAAAGTTTTACATTAACAATATCATTTTATATTAACTATATAATTTTATATTTTTTTTCTTAAAGCTGGAGTTAAGAAATCAAAATGACTAGGACAAAATAACAGTTACCTCAACAAATTAACAAACAAATTAAACAGTAATAATTCAATTAAGAAATAGAAAAAAAATGTGAATATTTAATTGGCAAATAAAAATCAAATAAGACTTCATTAAAAATGTCCAAAATTTATTAGGGACTTCTAATTAATTAAGTGTTTTTTTAAAGTATTTAATATATTTCATGTAAATATATTGTCAATAAGTTAGATCATTTGAAAAAAAAACATTTCATATAAATTTTGATACTTATATATATATATATTTATATAATTTTGGTCTCCATCTTAAGAGATAGTTGTGTCCCTTTCTATAGTTTGTACGATTTTATGCATTTCAGCCTGATTATGGTGGTCCAAATTACCCTTCTTTGATCCTATTATAACTTAGAGAGCACAATATTGACTTAAGCAAAAATGTCACAATCATTTTCTTTCTTTCTGATGGACAAATTTTCCACTTGTTTTAAATGAATGGAAGATAGAAGAGTTATAAAAAGTACCTTTTTTTCTTTATTTTATGTCTTAAAAATTTAAAATGTGCCTTGACGTACGTTTATTTTAAATCAAGTATAACCTAAACAAGAAATAACGAACCGTGGTCTTGGTAGCGCCATGAAACAGAGGCTGAGGAGCATCCTTGTTGAAAATCAGAACCTTTAACACTTCAATTATTTCAGTGGGACTTTGGAAAAGCCTTTTAAGCTTGCGATGATACTCTGCCTCATCTGAAACAATACAGAAAAATCCTCTAGTTAGTGTGTCCTTCACTACTCCATGCCTTTTATTACATCAGTTATATAGGTTTGAATCAAAAGCACATTTTTTTCGGAAAAGATCAAAAGCAAATATTAGCTATTAGGCAAAACGTGAGAAAATAATTAAAGGCACAGAAGATTAGTTTAGTTGCTAACCTATCTGCTGTCTACATAGCGTGATCTGCTTCCTGAGTTTGCTGAGTATGATGTTGATCTTTTGACCATAGTGAGACAGTTCGTGTTTGTCCTCTCTTAAACAATCAATAAATATACATTCAATGAAATAATAGGGAAGGTTGTACATGAAAGAAACAAGCATTAAGTAACAAGACGGTAACTTACGATTCAGTGATGAGACAATCAATCTGAGTAACTACAGAGACGATGGTGATGATAGCCCAGTAAACATCGACAGGGATTTGCTCTATTGCAAGCCCTAAAGCAGGTAGATCCTTTATGTCGTAACTGGTAAGCTTCTCCAACTCAAAGATTACCTCAATCACTTGCAGAGTTGCTTTCACCAAATTGTTGACCTCAGCAATGGCTTGGCGATGCTTCTGAAGAGCTGCGGGCCTTGTGAGCAATGGCACACGCTTCAGAATAGCCACCGATTTGGCAAGAGGGTCTGTGGGTTGATACTGAGCCAGGAGCCAAAAGTCGCTATATTCCAATGCAAAAGCCGCCAGTGTGAGCACCGCTTTTGCATCCCACTCGTATTTTGAGAGCTTGTTAAGTATGGCCATTGTTGTTTTGTGAGCAGTTTCCTCATTTGGGGCTAGCTTGCATGCCATCTGCCACGACAACACTCACTATGTCATGTTTATCATCTATTACTCATAAACATAATGTTTTCATGAATTTTATTCACTGACATGACTTTTTGTATTTTACTATGTATGTATATATTTTGTATAATTAGATCTGTGAATTACCTCAGAAGCAATTTGTTTGAGGGTACAGAGTGGTGATTTGAATTGGGGGATCTTGTCATCTATGGTCTCCAAGCTTGCATGGGATCCCTGAAAGAAAATATGAATTAAGTGCATAGATATTTGAATTGAAGGATACGTAAATGTAAAGCAAAAACTTGGAGGAAAGAAAAAAAGTGACCTGCACAACATTGTCAACAATGTGGGTTGAACGTCTGAGAGTATTCTCAACAAGGTTCAAAAGAGAATCCACATCAAACTTTGTGTCACTGTGGACATGGGTTGAGTAAATTTGCTCCAAAATCTGCTCATCTGACATGATTAGTGGGTTACGCTCGTTCTCAGCATTTTGAAGGAGAGACTTGGCAGACATTGTTACGTCCGTTCTTAAAGGTTTGGAAGCAAAAGAAAGGATTTTGTTGTTGACTCGTCGATTGTTGCTGTGTAAGGATTGGTCGTAAGCTCTATCCTATTTATAGTACGAAAACGTGGCTGTTTATTGCTGCTTCTTTTTTTTCAAGGCACAAATTTAGCTAACATGATACCGTGGTTTCATTAACACTACGGGCTATGATATGTTTACCACTTTTATTGTGCAAAACCATTTTACAATTGTTTTTATTAATTTTTATTGAATAATTTAATTTATGTTCTAATTTAATATTTCGTTTTCAACATAGAGTTGTTAATAAATGATCCAAGAAAAAAAGTGGCTGTTAAACTAATTTTTCTTTTAATGCATGCAGTTTATCAAGAAATTAACTATTTTTATAATGTTATTCATAAATATATAATTTATTTATAATCATATGTATTTATGTATGTATACATACATATATATATATATATATATATATATATATATATATAATGTATTTTTTTATGTTATTGAAGTATTTAAAATATAAAAAAGAAAACCTAGAAATACTTTGAGAATAAACCTATTTGGAAAGTGATTTACTAAAAAGAACTCTTACCTGTTAAACGCACAGATTAGGTTTGTAATTATTATGGAAGAGAAATAAGCTTTTACTTCCTACCAACCATTTCATAACTTTCAAATAAAAAGTAAGTTTTGTATCTGTAAAATGAAAAAAGGATTTAAAGCAAAAATAATTAATATAAAGTGCGTATAAAAAATTATTAAATGCGTTAAAGTATGATGATCTAATTATGAAAAGTGTTTGTTTTTAGGAATTTTTTTTACACGTGGATTTATTCCTCAAAAGGATCTTTAATCTAGCGACGAGACTCTTTTAGTTTTTTTATTTCACGTTTTGACTGTGGACCTATATATATATATATATATATATATATATATATATATATATATATATATATATATATCATGCACTTCGTTAAATTTATTATTAAATATCTAAAAAGCTTTTATTTACTATTTTAATTTTATATATTTGAATCAAATTGGTCGCTCTATTATTCTATAATAAATCTATATATAATTAAGAATTTACAGATACATCACTTAATTAATAAAATAATTTTTACTGACTTAAGCTTTTAGATTCGCGTTACAGATTGTAATTATAGTTGTTTCGTGACAAACAGCTTCCTACCAAACATATGTTACCATGTAGGAAAAAGAAAAAGTAGTCTAGAAATCATCATGTCTAAATATTGAGTTAAATTGCATGTTTGTAGATTTGTTTAATCATAAAATAAATATTGTTGTCTTGACGGAAGGAACGTAAGAATTTTGATGAACTATATTTGGAGTGGACAGATAAAAAAAATACTAAACGCAATTAGTGTATAGGAAAAAATAATTTAAAAAGTACGAGCATCATAAAAACAATTTTCTAGAATTAATAACATTAATTTATTTTGGTTTTTAGTTTTAATTTTTGAGAAAAAAAAATGTTAATCTAAAAATATGCACTCCTGTTTTTCATTCACATCATCATCGTATATATAATAATCAAAATTATAATATCTATATATATTATTCTAATTTAGGGATTATCATCCATGTTCTAAACATTTTGATTAATATTACTTAGTTATATAAAAGTCATTAAAAATACTATAAGAGGGTTAAAATTTTGCTAATCAATAACACTAGTATAAGAATTTTAAATATTTTATACAAGAGAAACATAATTGAAAGAAATAAATATTAAATTGATAAAGTATTTGAGATAATTCTAATCAAATTGTAATATTTTTTGAAAGTATATATATATATATATATATATATATATATATATATATATATATATATATATATATTATATATATATATATATATACTTATGTATTGTGAATTTAAGATTATATGAGTTGGGTACAAACAAAGTCTCATATCGAATAAAATAAGAGATGAACATGAGTTTATATATACATAATATATCTCTATGATAAAAGGCCTTTTGGAGTAGTATCAAAAGTAAAGACTTGTTAAGAAACATCGGTAAGTTGTTCTTGTTTTGATTCAAGTTGTTTACTTTTTTTTGGATTTGAACTTGTTGCTTTTGGATTTCTAATTTTTGGTATTTGTAATTAATTTTGTTCTTGTGGCAGTGTGCTGGTAGATGGCCATATGAATTGGGCATACGAAGCTTTCAAAAAATATCATTGTGCTGAGCTTGTCGATTCCACCCCATTAGCCTGGTAACTAACATCACTTCTGTGTTTTCCATGTTCTAATTTTTTTGACCTAATTCTGCACTTTTCATCATTTTGTAAGCCTTTTTTATATATATCTTTCGAAATAATCTCTATTTTTCTGGAAATAGAGCTTCTTAAACAATTTTTGTCTGCATATTTTGATTTTCATATAATATATATTATTTCATTTTGACAGTTTTTGTAGCTTTACTTATAATTGTGAAATGAATGATTTGGCGGGGCTTGGAGATTGTTTATGATAAAACTATATGATCTGGGTCTTCTAAAGCCAAAGACTTTGGCTGCATGCGCTGCTATTCTCCAACAATACAGGGAACAGAAATAAGATCCAAAAGCTAAGGCCTTTCCTAACCCTTTTTCAAAATAAAAGAAACAAATGACAGAGAAAAAAACTTCTCTTTGTTGTACTACTTTCCAACTTTTAATTGCTATCTTTGTTGTACTATTACTACCTTCCAACTTTCAATTGCTCCTTTGTTGTGTGGAGCTGAAGAAATTTGCAAGCTACCAGTTTCATATATTTTCTATTTATTTCTGTTACAGTGTGAAACATTAAAATTAGAGAGCAGGAATTCTGAGACTCACATTTTCAATTCATGATTCAAATTTAGTAAATTTATAGTTTGTTTGGACTATATGTTGAATACAACTTTAATTCTGCAAAATTATGTATCCTGATTTAGCCTATGATATCTCCGTCTCTTATCATTTGAATGTTTCTCACACACTTCCTCACATACCATATTGGATAAGTTATGTCAGATCTCTTACATGATTTATGTGTATTTCTCGTTGAAGTATTTCCTTTTCCATTTTATGAAACTATATTTAATTGAAACTATGTACCAATCTCTTTTGAGATACATATTGTTTCTATTTGCTATTCCAACATTACAAGCATTTTCCAACAAACACATACTTAGATTTTTTTTTTTTAAAAAAAGGTAGGAATAAATAGAAAAAGGGGAGTGATAAGTGTGATATTTGACTTATATTCACACTTATTTTAATCTCTTTTTCATGTGTTTGTGTAATAAGTCTCATGGAAAGATGTAAAAATTGTGTTATATTGTTCATAAATTAGTTTAATTGTCTTTGTGTGTTTATTTTGCAGATAAATAAGGATTAGAGAAGAAAATAAAAAATCACTATTCACGCGTTGATCGACACTGTTCACGCGTTGACTTTACTGTTCATCGCGTTGACTCGCTCGAGCGAGTCGCGCTGTTCGCTCGAGCGAGTCGCGCGCTCCAACGAGCCCCGATTGGTCGCTCGAGCGAGTTTAAACGATCGCTCGAGCGAGTTGACCACTTCCAGACGCGTTAAATGGCTCCAAAATGCAGAACATAGGTAGTTTTGGAGGGGGAAACTCTCCCAGAACTCAAGGGACGAAGGTTTGGAGGCATTCTACCACTGCTGGAGCTCATGGAGGCCGCTTGGAGCATGTGGAAGCATATCTTTTCTCCTCTTTGGGTCTCCTTCTTCTTCCATCCACCATGGTTGTAAGCTTAAGGTTCTCCATGAAAATGGGGAACCAATTTCATCTTGTTAGGGATTGATGTAACTGCTGGATTCTTGTGTATTTATTGAATGATTTGAATATATATATGCCTACTCTGTTAATTTCTAGTTTCTTGTTTCCAATCTTTAATGCTTGCTTGAAATGGGAACAATCATGACTTGATTTTATGGACTCATGGGTATGGAAACGTATCTTGTGGTCTAGATCTGAAACAAGGGGCCTAGTGGATGTAAGATATCTAATAGGGAACTTACTACACTGGTTGTCTTAAGATCTTTGTTCTTAATGCGAATTTTGTTATTAATTGATCATTTAGTTGATTGTTAATAAAGGATTTAGGCTCTTCACCTAAGGAGTTAGGGATTGAGTAATTTCGATGGTTGACATTAGTAATTAATGGAGAGGAGATGAAATTTTTTTATGCACAAGAGTGAAAGTAGTGAAATCTAAACTTAACAGTGCCGATCCATATCATTTCTGACCTTTCTCCGTATCTAAGTGCCTTCACTACCAAAGTCCAACCTTGTAATTATGTGTGAATTTATCTTTTTGCACTTGTTTGTAAATTGATGTTATGTTCTACTGAGTCTAGACGAGTTGTTAATCACACAATTCTCTAGTATTACGAGTCTCTTGGGAAACGATACCCGGACTTACCGGTTTATTACTTGAAACGATTCGGTGCACTTGCCGAAATCGCCTAGCAGGGAGTTTTTTCTATAACATGTTTTCTTCCTGCACTTTGTTTTAATTGACATTATAGTTTTATATGGTGCTAATTCACAAGCACATGGAAGACCATAAGTTGATCTGAAAACACATCGACATTGTCTACTGTTGAATCTTATATAATTCACCCGTTCGACTTCATGCACAATAAGTCCTAAAGCATATCTTGAAATGTGTCCAACAAGTCTTTTATATCTTATTCTTTTATAAGCTTCATGAGGTTAAGACTTTTTCAAACGACGCTTTGATCTTGTTATGTTGTAGGACTATCACGTTATGCATAACATCCCAGCACGAACATAGGTCTCCCATACTAGTCCCCAATAATCTTTTCAGGCTCTAGTGCATAGATTTAACCTTGTTACAAATGACATTAATAGTATGATTGACATTTTTAAGAAATAGAGGCCATGCAGTAGAGGCATATTGAAGACGATCAACATTAGCATCAAATATGGATTGTTCGTCACAGTCAATCACATTTCCCTACGCTTCCATCAGCACATATCATGCCTCAACTGAATCCACTAACATTTTGCCTTTGGCTTTTGACATTTTTCAGAATGTGGAACTTACATAGCATCTGACGAGTCTTAGGAAATATATTGCCAATGACATTCATCAAAACAATGTCTCTATTAGTAACAATAATGTGTGGACCACCCTCAGATGTCGTGAATAATCCTCTGGACCTTCTCAATGCCAAAGTGAAATTATTTTGGCGTGCACTTGATAACAGTGCAAAGGCAGTTGTGAATGTCAAACCCTTTAATGTGATGCCAACTATCTCAAGCAATGGGAGATGATATTTGTTTTTCTTGTACGTGGTATCCATCAAGAAAACTAAATTAAAAGAATTCAACAAGTGCACTAAATCGGGATGTGTCCAAAACAAGTCACTTACCACGTCAAAATCGTTCAAACATCTACTCCATTATCTAACATCAACATCAACTACTACCTTTCAATTCTCGACCCTCTCAAAGATCATTTGTATGTGTACCTTACGTTATATATTTGTTTTTATAGTGGTTACATTATCATCATTATGTTCTTTGAGAGTCCATAAAATATTTAAAGGGTTTTACTTGACTCTAAGTCATATTCAAACACATTTAAACTCTCAGCAAAAGGATGACCAACCAAAGTCTTAGCTAATTCATGATTGTGATAGGCATAAATAACTTTCAAAATCCACCCCTCTCCATTAGAATAGGGTTTTCCCCTCAATCGAAATGGAGTAAAAAAATTGATTTTTAACTCGCGCTATAAGCTTCGGTTTAGGTGAAACCGAAACCTATCAAAACACGGTGGCGTTTTTGTAGTTTAAGCGAACTTATACACCTCAGTTCAAGGGGAACCGAAGCATATAAGACATATTACCTCGGTTGATACTACAACCGATTCCTAAAAGCCAACCTACCCCTTGACAGGTCACTGAAATGGAAATCTGCACAAAGCCTATGGTCATGGCAACGACCTCATGGAGCTTGCGAGGTTTTGTGGCACGATTGCTGATGACGGCGGCACAGCGTGATACAATGTGGTTGTTGATGGTGTGCGAGAAGCGTGGTTATGGGTGGCGGTAGTCGTGGCGGTAGTCGCAGCGGCGTCCTGGTTCTCTGGCTTGGTTTCTATTTCCTGCAGGTTGCCATGGATAGCTGCGTGATTCTGGAGAATGCCATGGTGCCTGTGACGCGTTGGAGAAGAAGACGCGTGGTGGCCTGTGGTGGTCCGATAAAGGTAGCACGGTTGTTGAGTGGTGGTTCGATGTGAGAATGGAGGCTCAAACGTTAAGAAGGAACTGTAAAGGTTGCTCGTAGGATCTTTTCAAAGGTTGGGGTGGGATAACACTCGTCTTCTAGAAGCTACTGATAAGTACATTCAGCTGCAACCCAAGGTTGAATTACATATTCAATTAATATTGAAATTTGTTGTCTGGTTGAGTTTAACTGTTAGTCCTACCGAGAACGCGTTCAATGTTGGGACGTGATTTGGAAGCATTGATTCAGAGAGCTAGGGACCACAAGAAAAAGTTCGGGGATATAATGGATGAGCTTGGTAAATTGGAAGAAGAAAGCTGGCTAGAGGATGGGAGCTACCACTTCGGTTAAGTACAGGCCTAAAATATGAAGAAAAAAAACACGCTACTACCTCGGTTACCTAAAAACCAAGGCATAATCCTACTCTCTTTTGATTTGGTTCGTACTCGAGGCAAAAAGATTACCCCTTTTAACCTCGTTTGTATATGTCTCGGTTGTAGAACCGGTGCTTATAAACAAGATTAATCGGTGTCTTATCCCCTTACTGTACTAGTGTATATTCACATTTTCTTGTTCCGGATACACTAGGCTTGATATCTGATGTATACTTCCTACATTTCTCACTCATTTCACAACCTAACAAAACGAGTCTTTCTTCTAACTTCACTAGTTGTTGTATCATATCTTATAATGACGACAAAAAATCCAAGATCGAATGCAATCTTTTGAACTCATTCAATTAAATCATCACGTGAAAGGAATATTTGGTCAGTGATAAAAACTTATTTGTGTAATCACCTCAACTACTTCATCTATGAAAAAAGAAAATTCGGACACGAATTTCAAAATTATATGAGAATCGATTAAATAAAATAGATAACTGTACAACTTATAATATTAACCACAACCTACAATAAACATAATTATAACAAAATATTCCTCGATCAAATAATAACAAATACACAAATTAAACATTATATCATAAATGAAAAACATACACATGAATAGAAAATTAAAAACATTCAGACAAAAATTAAAAATGAAATAAAAAAAAACAAAACATAATATAAATTATATTATAATTTTAAAAAAAGTAACATATTATAAATTAAATTAAATGCTAAAAAAATTATTACATATTAAAAATTAACTAATAATTAACAAATAACAAAACATATTAAAATTTAAATAATAATTAAAATTTTGGTTAAATGTTTACTTCGTCCTCATGTTAAGAGGTGAATTTCTATTTAGTATCCGATTTTAAAAATGAAGACATTGGATCCCTATGTTATGAGAAATGTATGAATAAGGTCTTGTCTGTTAAGTTGACAGCAACAACGTTAGGTCCATGCTGATGTGTCCTTACTTTTTCTCTTGTCAAGCTTTCTCTCTCTTGTTAAACTTTTTTTTAATGATTTGTTGAATTTGTTCTTTCTATATGGACCTTATTCACATATTTTTGATAACATAGGAACCCAATGTCTTTATTTTTAAAAACCGGGTACTAAACAGAAATTCACCTTTTAACATGGAGACGAAGTAAGCATTTAAGCCTTAAAATTTATAAACATTATGAATGAAATCAAAACTTAAAAAATTAAGACATATAAAAAATAACTAATAAATAAAAAATAACAAAATATTAAAAACTAAATAATAAATAAAAAAACAAAAATTTATTAAAAATTAAAACATTAACACGTATAACAAATAAAAAATTAACAAATTCATAAAAAATAATAAAAAATATTCAATACTAAATAATAAATAGAAAAACCAAAATATATTAAAAATAAATAAAAAGATAAAAAATTAAAATTAATTAATAAATAAAAAATAACAAAACATATTAAAATATAAATAATAAATATAAAATATTAACCTATGATAAATTAACACATATCATTAGTTAACTATTAAATAAATACTATAAATAACTAAATAACAAACATATTATAAATTAAATAAAAAAACGCTAACATATAATTAAATAAAGTAAAATATATAAATTAAATTAAAAAAAATTAAAAAGTTACCGTATTTTGAATTATGTCAAGTTTTCGAAAGCTGGCGAGCCGTTAAGGGTTCATCGATTTTTCAAATCCGATTAAGGGTCCATAGTGTTTCAACATACGTTAATCCTTAACTAGCTTTTGAAATTCACAAAAACCAATTAAGGTTCCAGAACTTACCATTTTTACTTGCCTTGAATGTCGGTTTCAACCTTCACCTCTAATGAACCAGACCATGACAACGACTGTAACGTCCCAAATTATATACGTCAAGCATATAAAATAAGACGTCATCATGCATAATATGTGAAAGCAGTTAAGAATATTAAGGATTACAGTCATCCTCAATTTAGCTACAGAATTTTTAACTTAAACTTAGCAAAGTATTTAACGTACTAATAACCATTAGAAATACTAAAAGATTAATCGGCAGTATCATCTCCTTCCACTGCCTGCTCCAGAGAGACCTCGTCCGCCTCTGCTCCCACCCAAGTAGATGATCATCGCAAAAGAAAACGCATAACCAAATAAATACAAACATGTATTACAAGAGTAAACTAGATATACAAAAATCATGTTATCACAAGCACACCCAACATACAAGTACATACAGATGAATTTCACTATACACATAACTTGTTACTCTTTTCACTTAACTTAATACACTTGATACTTGACTCGTCCGGACTGGAATGATTGCCGAGCTATGGCGGGTCATGCACTCGTGGTGGCTTATGAAACTTGGGTTCCCCACCCTACCACACTCACGAGGTTAGTCCGTTATCACTCACCTTGGAGCATACTGGAAGCCTCCAAGACTAGGACCTCCTGCTACTCCTCACCACATGAATCAATCCTCTCTACTTGAGAGTGACTGACCATTGGAGTTTCAGGATAACCCCCAAGACTGAGCTTCCATGCAAATCATTCCATACACAATAAAGGGCACCACCATGTATCCTCTCCTTGAAGACCATGGAATTACGTCCATTAACCATACTTGTAAAACCACACTTTCCATTACTTTGAATCACATACCCTTTCACTTTATTACTCACATGATAATGCATACATACACCCTTAAAACAACATAGAATAATTCATTAAAATAGCATATTGGGATGAATAGAAACATCAATCAAACACATAATGAACAAACCAAAAACACCCTGACTTGCAGATACCGAATGCTATAAGCTTTAAACGAACACTAGTACCTCACGAGTACTACAGAGATTATGATTTGGATGTTGAGGAAACATTTAGATTTTTGGGAGGAAAGAACCTGACAAGGCATTGCCTTGCTCCTACGTATCTCCATTTTCGGTGGAGAATCAATGCTTACGTAGTTCTGGCACATATAATTCGCACAGCGCACTACCCTTGGTGCGCTGAGCGAATTTCCCTGACGGGAAAGTGTTTTTCAGCTAAATTCGCATAGCGCACCACCCTGGATGCGCTGAGCGAATTAATTGGGCTAATTTCCCAAGCTAGCAACAGTCGCAAAGCGACTACATTCGCTACGCGACTTTCCAAACAGAGAGCAACCCTCTCTTGTCATTCGCACAGCGCACCTACTCGCTGAGCGAATGCTCAAACAGAGAGCACCTCTCTGGGAGGACTCGCTATGCGAAAACATTCGCTTAGCGAGTCTGCATAATCTGCAGAACGCAAATTTTGCAGAATTACCCACTCACCCACTCCTTACCACTTCTAGGCCTTTCTTCCAACTTCTAATACCCCTAATTCGTGTTTTATACTTAATTAAACTCTTCTAATTAATTCTAAACGTTCCTACTACATTTTCAAAGGAATTACTACTCAACTCTTACTCCTCAACATCAATTCCACAACTTGAAGATCCCAAACCCAAATTCTAACTCTTTGTACCTATTTAGACCACTTTGATGACTCAAACAAGTCACAATGCAGTGGTTAAGTATGCCCCAACAGCCCAACAACACTCTAGACATCAAATGCCCAAAATCACTACCTCACTTCCTCTCAAAGTGACTTAAAACCTTATTAATTCACTCCACACAGTATATAATTCCATTGCCTTCCATCTGAACACTCATTTAACAGAACCCATACATTAAACATACCCAGTTTCAGATATCCACTTCATACAAACAACTACACAGTCATTAATTCCAGCATCACAAATTATACAGTTAGGTTCATATAAAGCATCATACCCAAGCAAGTGAAATACCACTCCAAACAACCTACCAAGTTAGAATATAACATACATATACCATATACAAAAAAAATGCAAAGATGTATTTCTAGCTCCCCTTACCTCTTGAAGACTTTCTTCGCTAACTTGATCTTCCACCACCAAATCAGGGATCAACCGGCTTAGAGAGGAGATCTAGAAGAGAGGAGGAGATTGGTAGAGAGAAGGCAGAGAGAATGAGAAAATTGGATTAAAGAGAGAGAGTGGAATAATCAGGTTCTTACAACGACCATCATGAACACACCAAAACCACTACGAACACACTAAGACAACCACAAACACACTGGACCACCATGAAATCTCCCACACAATGGAAACCCAAAAGTATAAACAAAGAGGGTAACTCAAACAGTAAGAAGATTGAATAAGAAGAAATTGTTCGAATTAAGCGAACATCATTAATCAATCATTTATGTAGACTGATATAGAGTATACAGTTCGTTATAATTTTTAAACGAAAGATATTATTGTTAATATGAAGGTGCGCGACGAAATAAGAGAGATGCAGAGAATCATCCCAAACCATTACTCATCGTTAATCAAATTTTTTTTAGTAGTTCTTCTTAATATAACTTAAAGTCATATATGATACACATAATTAAATAAAAATTATGTTAATCTCCCTAAATATTACACTAAACCATTCCTTTGAAACTATTTAATAAAATGATAATAGTTTTTCTAATTTTGCTCAACATCGAAAAGGAAAAAAGTTAGGGACTTTACGGTTAAAAGATATATATAAAACCCAGACCCCGGAATCCGGACCCCGGTAAATTTCAAGATTTTATTTAACAAATTTAATGAATACATTTAATTCACTAAGAAACTTAACGAATTCATTTAATTCACTTAAAAATTTAACGAATTCATTTAGTCCACTTAAAAATTTAACGAAATCATTTAATTCAATTAAAAAATTTAACTAATTCATTTAGTTCACTTAAAATTTTAATGAATTCATTTAATTCACTTAAAAATTTAACGAATTTCTTTAATTCAATAAAGAATTTAAAGAACCCAAATTCTTTAATTCACTAAAAAACCTTTTCAATTAATTTTTTGTGAAAATAATTGCAAAATAATGTGCAGATAAATCCTAAAAAAATAGCACATAAAATCTAATGAACCAATAAAAACTAAATTAAATAACTTAAAAATATAAAACCAGTAAAATTTAACTAAAAAAACATCAGCGTTTAAAACAAAAATGTTTTTTGAAGAAACAAAAGAAAACATTATTAGAAAAGAAAGAAAAAATAAGATAAGTTTTACTGAGGCAAAACACAAATTGATTAAAGAAAAAATATCATTGAACGTCTAAAACAAAAATCGTGATTGAAGAAACAAACAGAAATCTCAGAAAATGAATGAAAATCGCAGAGATATGATGACTCAAGAACAAAATAAACTGGTTACAGAGAAAAAAAAAACATTAAATGCCTAAAACCCTAACCCCAACCCCAACCCCAACCCCAACCCCAACCCCAACCCTAACATTTATTTAATTTACTAACAAATTTAACAAAATCGTTTAATTCACTTTAAATTTTAAAATTTAGCGAATTCATTTAATGCACTTAAAAATTTAACGAATTCCTTTAATCCAATTAAAAATTGAAGAATTCGTTTAATTCACTTAAAATTGAACGAATTCGTTTAATTCACTTAAAATTGAACGAATTCATTTAATTCACTTTAAAATTGAACCAATTCATTTAATTCGCCTAAAATGTTAACGAACTCATTTAATTCACCTAAAATGTTAACGAACTCATTTAATTCGATAAAGAATTTAACGAACCCAAATTCTTTAATTCACTAACAACTTTAACAAACCCAATTTTTTTAATTCACTAACAAACCTTTCTGGAGAATTTCGTATCAGCAATTTGCATTTCATTTTTTGTGAAAATAATCGACAAATAATTGGCAAGATAAATCCTAAAAAATATAGCACATAAAATGTAATGAACCAAAAAAAATAAATTAAATAACTTAAAAATATAAAAACAGTAACATTTAACTAAAAAAAACTTCAGCGCTTGAAACAAAAGTGGTTTTTGAAGTAACAAAAGAAAACATTAGAAAAGTAAGAAAATATCATTGAACGTCTAAAACAAGAATGGTGATTGAAGAAACAAAAAGAAATCTCAGAAAATGAATGAAAATAGCAGAGATCTGATGACTTAGAACAAAAGAAACTGGTTACAGAGAAAAAAAAACCTTGAATGCCTAAAACAAAAATGATGATTGAAGAAATGTATTCCCTTTGTTAAAGGCTGCAAAAACAGAAGGAAGATCAGAAAAGAAAGCAAAATAAGAAAGATCTTAATGAAGGTGAAAAGAAAACACAAACAGAATGAAGCTTAAAAAGAGAAGCAAAATAAGTAAAACCGAAGAAGAAGAAAATCTGCTTACTGAAAAAAAATTCAAAGCCCGAGAGAGAAATGGTGATTGAAGAAATGTTAATGAAGAACAATGGAAAATGGTTACAGAGAAAAAAAATGAACACATGAAACCAAAACAAAAAATGTAAGTGTTTGTGTTTAGGACTAACGAGAGTCTGAGAGATAGAGAAGCGTTCACACTGAGAATGGGAAGATGAATGAAGGCTCTATTTCAATTACTGATCGGCATGCGTGAGTCTTCTCACTTGCCACGTGTCATTCATTAAGATCTCCACATGTCAGCTTTTAGGACCTGTTTAGAGTATTCTGTTTTTGGCATAATTAATTCATTTTTGTTTTTAAGATATTTTTTTATGTGTCAAAAATTTTCATTTGACATCGCTCTCTAGTTACATGAATTATATGATACAAATAAAAGTATATGAAATGAGTGATAATCTAATTTGTTATAGTGTTGTAGTGTCCTATATTTTTGGAATGAAAAGGTGATTAATAGAAACAGTCCTTTTGTGCCCTAAGATTACCACATAGTAGTGAATGCTTATCATCGACCAATGTTAATGATTTTTCTCACCCATTTGTGTTATTATCCTATCCTATTTCTGTAGGCTTGTTTGCTCCAATTCACATGAAAATCCCTAGTGAGACATTCTCTCTGCATTTCCTGAATCTCTTTTTACATCTCAAACTTTTAAAAAAATTTCTTGTTTATTTTGCAAGTCCAGGTTAGTTCATAAGAAAACTGAAGCACAAAAATCTCTCATTCTTACCTATAATCATCAAAACATCTAAACATCTAAACAAAATTAAGTAAAGAATTGTTCTATTAGTTTAATCTCTCTTATTTTTATTTTTATTTTATGTGCAATCTCCAATATTCATGTTGATAAATGAACATATCAAATTAGAGCTGTCAAAATGGGTAACCCGACCCGACCCACCACGGGTTGGTCACTTAGTGAGTCAACCTAACCCGACTCATTTATTAACGAGCTGAAAAAATATGAACCCGGCTCGACCCACCACGGGTTGGTGGATTAAACAGGTTGGCTCATTGACTCACTTAATTATAAGTTTTTTTAAAAATAAAAAAAATTACAATTTTTTAATTCAGATATAAATAAATTCCACTCTAAAATGATGTTCAATTCCAAAGACAATTCCAAATAAATAAAAAATATATCATACAATCTAAGCGTAATCTAAAAACAAGCACAAAAGACGAACAAATAAGTTTTTAAGATTGATAATTTTTGTATCATATGTCCATTTATAATATTAAAGCCTTGAATAGATAAATTTATAATATTTTTCTCTTTTGAAAAATCTTTTTTTTTATCTCCATCTACAACATAATAAAAAAAATGCTAACTAATAATATTGAAACAAAAAATAATAAATAATAAAATTAAATTAGGTGGGTTGGTGAGCCAACTCGGCTCACCACGGGTTCAACCCAAGTGAGCCGGGTTCTAAGTTAGCTGGGTTGGAAACTAGCCCATATAAAAAAATAACATTTTCTTCAAACCCAACCCAGCTCAAATCCGTGGTGAGTCGGGTTGGCTCACGGGTTACAACCCATTTTGACAATATTATATCAAATATATGATTAATAGATATTTATGAATGTTTTAATAAGAGTCCGATAGAGATATAATAATTTTAAACATTTTGTCTATAATAGATTTTAAATAACTTTGATATTATCTTAATAAGTAAGTTTACCCTTAATTCAATCTTATAAAACAAATTTATGAGATAAAATTTGCATTCTACTTAAATAGTATAAAAGATTATCTTAATCCATGTAGAACACATATTTCTATCCATCTATTTACATCCAACAAAAGAGAAAATCAATTTCCAAATAATATTTGAGACATGAGAGAACATGAGAAAACCAATTGTTTCCAACAAGGCTATTTCAACTTTGAGGAATCCAATGTAATATCTTTTCTCTTGAGGTTGTCTTTGGTTAAGAGTTTGGTATGTATAAACCTAAAAAGAAAGAGAGAGAGATACATTTGAAGTTTGAAGGTACCTTGATACTATACAATTTGCTAAAGAGGTTCTTGTCACGAGTCAATTGTTGTTGGTGTAGTTATGAATATTCAAATCATATATTAATTAATATACTCTAGCTTTAGTGGATAGTGTTATTATCAATGAGGAGGGTAGCGTTGTATTTTGTAGGAGTTCATCGTCCATCATAGTAAAGATATGGTGTTTGACGTCGAGCTTGATGTCGTATGACGTGATATATGCATGGAAAGGGCAGTTATGAGTCTTAGTGGATGATGTTGTTAACAATGTGAAGGTAATGTATTTTGTAGTATTTATTTATTTTGGATTGGACATCTGGTGTATCCTAAGGTGACGTTATATGATTACTAATGTCATTAATTAACGTCTGACTTGTGTATGGTTGGATGTCACTGCTTTTTAGACGACAGTTTATATTTTTAAACGACATCGAATAATTGAATTTATTTACAATAATGTCATTGTTCATTTTTAATATTGGTTGTTATGTTATTGGACGCTAAATGTGTGATATTACACAATTTTTGTACTAGTGAGACCAAATTTTATTTTCTGAAGAAGCAAGTTAATAATAGAAAACTGAAATTAATTTAGTGCCCTACTCAACTACAATTGTTTGATACTTTACAAGGTCTTAAAGGACAAATATGGAAGTTTAAGGGTTGAGTTAAGAATAATTATATTTAATAATTGAATTAAGGAAGAATATTGTATTGATTCAAGTTTCTTGTTCTATTATGTTGTTCACTCTATAAATAGAGTTATTTTCGCTTTTCTTTTGTAAGAGTAGATAATAATACTCAGAGACATTTTCACTCTGGGTGCTCTTATATTTTCTCTTCTTGCCAATAACTTTTAATTAAATATATTTTACAAAAAGTAAAAGTCACAACAAAAAAAAATTATATTATAAAGTATATATTCATTATCACGATGATATACATTTTTTTCTTCAAATAAGAAGAAAGATATTAAAATTATTTAAATATTAAATAACTAATATCAAATAATTATTAGTTAAACGTAAATGTGTGTCTCAAAGATAAGTTACCAAACTAAGGATAAAAATATTAATATATATTATCTAAGAAATTAAAAATATTTTAATAATTTAAAATAGAAATGAAAAAACAAGTTTGAGTATTTCGACATATATGAAACGAGATGAGGATATGTGAACTCATCTTTCTCCTGTGCCTAATTTAAACAATCAAATATTATTTGTATTCATACGTAATTAATGTAAAATAATTAGGATAATACACGAATTTTTTTATCATTTTCAAATTAAAAAGTATTTCTTTTTACTTATTATTGTCTAAATCATTAAACAATAAAACACACTATTTCATCAATAATAATAATAATAATTAAAAAACTAAGATATATATATATATATATATATATATATATATATATATATATATATATATATATATATATATATATATAAAATGTTATACCTGAGAACCCATCTCTCCCACCTCTGATTTTCTTTCACTCTCTTCCCCCTTCATTTTCACAATTCTCCCCTTCTCCAGGTACATGATCTTTCTCTCCCAATTCCCTTCTCATATGTTCTTCTTTTACTTTTCTCACTTTTGTTCTATTCACACACCTCTTGCACTCATGAGGGGCACGGGCATCAAGAATGTTATTTGAATCATAAGAAACATTACTTATTTTTCAAAAAATTATATTTTTTTAGGTAAACTCAATCTATAGATTTAAAGGAATTATTTATGGAATGGAATACTAATATATAGGTAATGTGTCTAATATTGAAAGTTAGGTATTTGAATTGTTTCTTATAGTTTACTTTAAACCCTAAGTCTTGCAAAATAGAGATATTTTGCTAATTTCTTGTTTTTTATTATTGATGTTTAGATTAACTAGAAAATAATGTGGGTTCTCCTTTGGTGAAAGTTGAAAGGATTGATTTTCATATATATATTCGATTTCCAAAAATAATATTTTTGAATTGATTTCCTGAGGTTGTCTTAAATAGAGTTAATTAGCGAAACCTGAAAGCATATAATTTTTTTTTCTATTTATATATATCAGTTTCGTGTATGGATTGAGACAATTCCATATCTTTTTTAAATATATTTATTCTTGTTGATAAAAAAAAGTTTTAGAAAAAGTAATGAGTTTTAAACAATTTGTTTTGAGAATGAAAAATACAAATAAATTTCTACATTTTTATTGAATTATTTTGTATTGAACTTGATTTTCATGGTTATTAATAATAACATTATTGATGTACATTTTGACCTTTAAACTTGAGCTCTATGATTTAAGAACAAAATTAGTTATAATATTGAAAAAATATAGCCTAAGGATATGTTCTTGTAATAACCTTTCGTAGCAATGAAGACCAAATAATGCAATTTTTGAGTTGATATGTTCTTGTAATAAGGATATGTTCTTGTAATAACCTTTCGTAGCAAAGATATTTTAGTAATAACCAGAACAAAACCAACATTGTTTCATATGTACGAGATCTAATTGTATAAATTGTAGATAGGTAAAATTTCATTATTCTAATTATATATATATATATATATATATATATATATATATATATATATATATATATATATATTGTTAATCTTTCAGTGTAGATTATGTTATATATTTTTTTCTTTTAATTTTTACCTTAGACCCTTGTTCTTATGTAAAACTTTGTCCTTTCATTTGCTTTGTTTATTATATTCTTACTAATTCTATGTAACTTAACCATCTTTTTTTTTCTTTTCAGATTCAGAAGTGGTTTACTAGTAGCAGATTTTTTGAGATTGGCCGGTTTAACTTGGAGTTTGTTCAATTTTTTTGTAAGTAATCATGGCGAGATACATTATTTTGCTTGACAGGCTCTATCATATTATAAATATCAGGACGTGTTTAATAGGGGCAATTGTCTGCTCCAACTTATTTGTGAGTTTAATATATTTAAATTGTTTCTTCTCTCATTCTTGCCTATAACCATAAAAATTAAGTAAAGAATTGTTCTATTAGTTTAATGTCTCTCATTTTTTATTTTATTTGATGTGAAATCTCCATTATCTCTCATTTTTTTATTTTATTTGATATGAAATCTCTAACATTCATGTTGATAAATGAACATATCAAATATGTGATTAAATATTTATGAGTGTTTAATAAGAGTCTTATAATGGAAATATAATAACCTTATAAAATTTGTTTAGGGTAGACTTTAAATGATTTTGATACTATCTTAATGTGTAAGTTTACACTTAATTCAATCTTACAAAACAAATTTGTAAGCTAAAATTTGTATTTATGTATATATTATAAAAGGTTATCTTAATATGTGTAGAAGAGATATTTCTGTTCATCTATGTAAATCAATTTCTAAATAATATCTGAGACATGGGAGAACATGAGAAAAGCAATTGTTTCCAACAAGGGTATTTCAACTTTGAGGGATCCAATGTAATATCTCTTCTTTTGGAGTTGTCTTTAGTTGAGAGTTTGGTATGTATAAACCTAAAAAGAAAGAGAGATATACATTTGAAGTTTGAAGGTACCTTGATACTTTAGAATTTGCTAAAAAGGTTATTGTCACGAGTCTCTATGGTTGTTGGTATAGTTATGAATATGCAAATCATATATTACTTATATACTCTATAGCTTTATCTCATTTTCAAGTCCAATAGTCTTTTACTCCTTCCTTTGGTGTATTGGGTGTAGTTTTGAATAAGCAAATGATATTCTTTAATATTTCAGATTAATCTGATTTCCTATTGTTTGTTGCTTCCACTTTTGATAATATTGTTGATATCTCACACATGAATTGTTTAACTAATTGTTTTTCTCATTTACATTAGTCCCTTATTTAGTGATTCTTTCACTCTCATTCTTCTTCCTATAGTCTCTTATATGTTACAGTGCATTTGTTAGAACTCTTAATGTGAGTTTGAATCCACATAAGTAAAATCTATGCAAGAAAAAATACTTTCAAACTTATTATTTCTAAAATTATTTCAAAGTTTTAGATTGAAAATAATATTTTGATCCCTTATACAATTTATTTACAACTTGTTAGTGCAGAATCAAATAATCTTTTCACATAAGTGTATATCCTATTATACCTTAATTAATCGTATTATTTTAGAGAAATATGAAAAAAAAAAGTGAGATTTCTTTTGAGTTTCTCTAGTACCTTTTTGTTTTTTTTTTGTAATAAGATAAAATGTGTATTATTTCTTAATTCTATTTTAGTATTTTTTTTCAAAAATATATGTATTTACATGGATTCAACGAGTAAATCAATATATGAATGGCCTTATTTAAAATATACTTGATAAGTAGATGATGAATAAAAAGAAAAAAACTTGAATCAGTATTTTTACTAAATAAGATAGAGATCGTACGGTGACTTTTTTTTTCATTTTTTATACTGAGTACGGTGAATTTACTGAGAATGAACGTCGTATGATGACTTTTTTGTCACAAAAATTGTATTAAACTCTGATTTTTTTAAAAAACTTACACTAGTTTGAATGAAATCAGACCATATTGGTAAAAAAGTGTTGTAGTAACGTTCCAATTAGGGGGACCTGCATCCTAGGTATTTTGACGTTTCACTTGGTTGGGTTCTTCATCTTAGATAGGTTTTGATGATTTCTTGCACCATTTTCTGTGTAGGTTTGCTGCTTTCGATAATTTTCCATATTTCGAGTTTCGGATAAATGTTAGATCTTAACCAGACTCCTACAGAAAAAATGCAAGGTGCAGCTTCTGAAAGGTAAGTTCATGGAATTCCTGCAATTTTCCACCAACTTCAAAAGTGATGCAACATAAGAAATGCTGAAATCTGTTTACCCATGTAGATATTCAAGAAGCACAAATCAACCAGACGCTAAATATATCTGGACCAATTTATCAGAACAGCAGAAGCTTGTTGCATCAAACAGTTTCAATGTTTATTGCAGGCCTGTACAAATCTACAACAAAATCCAGTCTCGCGTACTCCTTCTACCATTCTTCTTTATATTTATGTGATTATTTGGAAGTTTTATTTCAGAAGTTTCTCATGTCTGATATATTTTTTTATTTGAAGATAATATTATTTTGTGTTTTATTCTAATGATATACATATCTGTTTATAGCCAAGATTCCTTCAGAGATGCTTGTACCACAACAGAAAGGCTAAGCACAAGAAGAGGTAAAATTATGTTTAATAAAATAATGCAACAAACTCATATTGTTCATCTCATATCTTTCGATATTTCTCTTTTGAAATATTCAATCAATTACAAATGGTTTCTATTGAATATTGAGTCATCTCCAAACAATGCAATTACAATAGTTCATAGTGTTTGACATACAAGGTACACTTATTCTTGTTTTTTTATTAAGTCTTTCTTTATGAAATAGATGTCAATCATCTTGTTTAACATAAATTTCTTCTTTCAATTCACTTATGAAAATAATTTTCATCTTTTTAAGTTGTAAGGAAAAGTAAAACTTTAATGTTATGTTTGGATGTGATAATATAAAGAGGCAATTCATTTATCTTAAGAATTTATAACATTTTATACTAAAATGAGAGATAAAATAATTAGAAAAAAATTTAAATTTAAGAAACTGTGAAAGATATTTTAAATAAATAAATTAGAAAATTTCCAAATATTAAAAGATTAAAAGAAAATTCTTTCACTCCAACTTTATTCACGAAAGTCTAGTTAATTTAACGTGAAAGCTTAGTGGAGTCAAAGATAAAAGCTCACTTAAAATTAATTCGAACTAAAGTTTACATGAAAGTCTCTACAAATTCACCAATAAAGTATTATGAATATCCTTTACATCAAGTATTTTTACTCTTTTAGATTCAATAATTTAAATTACCACTAGAAAACTCTTAGATAATGATCAAGATTTAAATTACTAAAAGAATTCATTTCTAAATTGGTAAGTATATTCACAACAGTTTTCATTTTAAATGAAAAATTTTGCTCTCCCATTTATCAAATCAAAGAAAATTTTGCTCCTAAAATTAACAAAGCTTAATTTTCATCTAGTTTTAACTATCCTAACTAACTATTATTTGAAAATATGTATATTATTTGATGCTAAGTATGTGATTTGAAAATATAGGATTCTAATGACAGTTTTGCTGTCGTGGAAAGTAGAAGAAATTCAATCTCTTTTTCCTATGTGTATCTGTCTGGGAAGGCTGTTGAATCCAAAGGAGGAACCCACAGGGGTAGGAACAGTGCTTCTTATTAATCATTTTCTGTTTCTTACATTAAGAATTTCTTATAGATCAATTACTTATTCTATTAACATTTATAATACTTTTTTGTTTTGATTTTCAAAGGAAGAAAGGTATCATGTTCGTCGGATATCCACGTTTGAAGGTCCCACTGGAATAGATTGGGATGGAATTAATCATGTCCGAATAAATTTTATGCTTCCTCATATCGAAAAGTTAGCTGCGGAAACTAATTGTGACAAATATTTTCTCTTCATTCTCACTTCTGGTATACATATCATTTCTTATATCATCAGCTTGCATATGATGGTAGCTCCATTTTTCACTAAACTCCCTTTTATAACTATTTATTTTTCAGTGGAAAACCCAATTTCATTGTCTACAGTCAATGCAAGAACGTTGACTTCGGAGGTGGCTTCTAATGAATGTGAGATACATGCTTCAGTTGTTAACTTCTGCTTTTCCAAAATAAATCTCATCTTTTAAAACCCTGAATACGTTACGGATGATTTTGTTATTGAAAAGGGTAATTTTTTAACTCTAATTTATATATATGTGTTGATATAATTTTCTTCTATCTTAACAGCATCTGGTGGAGAGAAATGCGTTTATGGAAAAGTATCTCTGAAATTTCTTTATGAGATTTTGAATATATCTCCAGATTCTCCTTTGCAATATCGAACTGAGATTCAATTTAGCACCCAACTTCGTTCTTGTAATTTGAAGGTATTACATGTTATTGCATTTGCATTGCTTGATGATGCTCGATGTTGGTTTGGTTCTTTCTTTTTTTGTTGTAGTTAAATATATGCTATTCATGAAAACTGGTTTTGTCCAGGCTTTTCTTTTATCTCTTCTTTAGTGTTCACAATTGTGATAGATGTAGTACTCAAACCTTTTTTCATGTTGTAGTATTGGTTGAAACATTATAGTCGAACAACAAGCAGCACCATCTCCATTAGAGATTCCAATGATTCAGAGGTAGAGGTTTGTTGTAGTAAAATTTGGTGCAGATAAACATCACAAAAGAACTGAATTTCTATAATGGAGAAGTTGAATTGATTGTTGTTGTTATGATTTGAAAAGGGTATATCAAAGAAACTTGAAATCTCAACTAGTTTTGAAGAATTTGGAGCAGCTATGGAAGCAGCTTCTGGCAGGACACAGGAAAGGAAAGAAGAGTCATCTTCATCTTCTTTATTGCCTCATTTCACTTGGTAAATTTCATTATACAAAATGTCTATAAAAGTATTAATTTTTTTTTTATAATATCAAATTCTTATTTATTTATTTTGGTGGTAGTGACTGAACTTTCAGTAATTTTCTAATAAATAAATATGGTATACATTTTAACATGAAATTGCTTACATGCTTCAGGTCACCAGGAATTGTCTCATTTTATTACAGGTACGAATTTTAGCTTTTTTGTCTCTGACAGGATATTTGTTGGTTTTTTTTAGAATAAAAACAGTAGCAAGCTTGAACATAAAATACTTCTGTATTATTAATTTAAAATAATGAAAAACTGGTGTAATATATTAAACTTAAAAAGTAGTTACCCACTAACATTTTTATCTTAATTTTAATCCACTACTCTAACCCATAATTAAAAAATTAACTAAATCCTAAAAATAAAGAACAAACTTTGATTCAATTAAAATTAAAAATAAAATATTCCTAAAGCATTTTCTTAACACTCCTCTTTGCTTTAGGAATTGCAAAAGTCCATGAAGTGTCAATCTGGCTTTAGTAAAAAATCTTTGAATCCTGAACTATGAATTCCAGCATAACCCTTCTTGATAGCTTCACCATTGATTTTATTAGCACCTTCAAGCTCCTTCTCTTCTTCGTCTTCATAATCAAGAAGGTCCTCCTCGTATGTCACGTTCCAATAAGATACTAAATTGTTTCCTAGTTCATTCATGGTCATCCATGATACAATCATGACCCTTTCCACATGGTCACCTATTATTATATGAACTTGCTGAGGAGCATTATAGCTAGATGGGTAGCAAATACATCACTTTGTAGGGCATTTCCTCAGTCCTATTGACCTTCCTGATGAAAGAAATTGTTTTGCCTCCATGGCAAACCATAACCACATTGAGAAGGATCAAAACCAATGTTGCAGCCATTGCTGCAAAATAAGAGAAACTTTTAGCACCCAACATATGATGAGGATGTCTTTTGTGCCAGATTTCTGTCACATTTTCCTTGAGTGAGAATACAATTTGCTCCTCCTCCAATGGTTTTAGAGCAAAGTTTTTCCCTTTCATTTTCACCTTGAACATATCTTGACCAGCTGCATCTTTAATCAAGCAATTTTTGTCTTCAAAAATAACTTTAAATCCTCTTTCAATCAATTGACCAACACATAACAAATTTTGGTCAATTTCTGGAACGAAAAGAATGTCGCGGAAATAAATTTTGTGCCTGCACAGCTTGTAATTGCAACTGTCCCCTTTCCTTTGACTGAGATATAATCACCATTACCTATTCTGACTTTGGTGACATCAGTTGGTTTCATATCTCTAAAGAGTGCCTTGTCAAAGGTCATGTGGTTAGTACAACCACTATCAATTAACCAAGATTCACTTGAAGCATTGGTTGAAAAACAGGTTGCAACAAAAAGTTGGTCTTCCTCCTCTTCATTTACAATTTGAGCATCTTTTTCCTGCTGCTGATTTTGGTTCTTGCATATGACATCTTCATGCCCCAATTGATTGCACTTTATGCATTTAGCATCTGGTCTCCTCCAACATCTGAATGGAGGGTGACCCATTTTGCCAGTGTTGACAATGAGGGTAATTTTTCTTTTAACCCTTTCCTTTGTTGTAATTATTTGCACTGCTTTGATTGCTGGCTGGATGATTCTTCTTGTAGTTTTTTGCTTGTTGGCTCACGGCTAGAAGAGCACCTTCAATGGCATAATCTTCCCTCATCAATTTTCGTTGCTCTTGGGCCTAGAAGGCATGTATCACTTCAACAAGAGTGATTTTAGATGTATCACTTCAACAAAAGTGATTTTAGAGGCATGTATCACTTCAACAAGAGTGATTTTAGAAATATCCTTTGTATTTTCCAAAGAAGCAATAGATGCTTCATACCTTTCTGGTACTGTCACCAAAATTTTCTCAACAATTCTAGAATCTTCAAAATTATTTCCCAATAATTTTTTCTTGTTGGCAATACCCAACAATTTGTCTGAATACTCCTTGATTGTGTCAGACTCTTTCATCCTTTGAAGTTCAAATTCTCTCATCAAGTTAAACACTTGCATGCTTCGAATTTTTTCATCTCCAGTATATTCTCTCTTCAGATAATCCCAAATTGCTTTTGCTGATTTGAGAGTCATGATCCTGGAAAAGATGGTTGCAGAGATGCCAGCATAAAGACATGACTTTGCTTTTGTTTTTCGGGTTTTCTTCTCCTTATGATTTTTTATCTGGGCCACAGTGGGATTGTCAAGTAGTAGAAGGATTTCATAATTTTCTTCTATGACTTCCCAAAGATCTAAAGCTTCTAGGTAAGCCTCCATTTTAACAGCCCAAAGATCATAGTTTTCCCCATTGAAAATTGGAAGAGTTGCTTGGGAGAAGCTTGTTTTAGAATCCATTCTAAGGTCCCGTAAGAAAAAAAGCTCTAGATACCAATTATTGGTTTTTTTATAATAAAAACAGTAGCACGCTTGAAGCTAAAATACTTCTGTATTATTAATTCAAAATAATGAGAAACTGGTGCAATATATAAAACTTAAAAAGTAACTACCCAGTAACATTTTATTCTAATTTTAATCCACTACTCTAACCCATAATTAAAAAATTAACTAAATCCTAAAAATAAGGAACAAACTTTGACTTAATTAAAATTAAAAATAAAATATTCCTAAAGTATTTTCTTAACAATGTTAACTCAATTTTTCCATGGGGAGGTTTTTTATTCTTTTTTTTAATATTGTTATCAAATCTTATTAGACATTACTATATATCAATCACATTTCAAATTAAGAAGTCTTAAGAAGGTACACACCAAAGGGATTATAGAAAGCTTAATACATCAAAGCAAAATTACACTTTTAATAATACTTTATTTTTCTGGCAATCTCTATGTTAAGAATAATAATATATAACACATCCCGAATTCCCAAAAAAATAATTATGTATTTTCGTATGCTGTTTGTGAAGAAAGATCCCATTGTTGTGTGTTCCACAATTCCTCAGTTAACACCACCTACATTAACCTTAACTTATCCAAAGAAATTGAAAAGAGTACATTTTTTCTAATATTATTATCAAAAAATTAATCATGTTTAATCATGTTTATTACAATTGTATGTTTTTATTTTGTTTTCTTGATCAGATTTGCACAGTTTACAACTTATTATTACACGTATCTAATTTATTACAGAAGATGATTTACATATACCGCCTTTATCTTTTTGTAATGATTATCATGGAATCAATCAAACTTCAAAATAACTTTAAAAATTTAACATTAATCTAATAAAAATAACTTAGATCATTTTAAAATATTTAATTGAATTTTTTATAAAAATTAAAAGACCAAAATAATATTTCAGTTTTTTATTCTTTTTTCACTAATAGGAGGAAGAGTAATTATTCTGCTATGTTTGTTTTAATAATTTTTTTTTTTAAACATCAGGTATTACCATAACATGTTGCACAAGCTCGAAGGTAAGTTTAATATTATTCTTACTCTTTTCCTTGCTTATTTAGTAAGGCCAGATTAGTCAAAAAAACAGTTAAACTATGTTAGAATATTCTTAACGGATTAAAAAAAAATTAATGATTATATTCAACTATATATAAATTATGATATTACGATCTGTTGATTTGATTAGAATAATTAATAACTAATTATTAAATTACATTACAGCAATTAGTTTTATATTAATTAACTTAAAAGTTTTGATGGCAGTTACTGAGAATTTCACCTGCGCAATCTGTTTGGTACAGTGTATAAACTATAAGGTTAAGACTTTTGACTCAAAACCCTAAATTTATCAATTGATAATATTAATATGTTATTAATTTTTCTGCTGAATTATTGTTTCAGAGTTTAAAATTCCACTTAAGGTCGTCGCACCAGATATTTAGGTTTGGATTTTCGGTAAGTAATTCTGAAAACTCTGACTAGCTTTACGATGACGAAATTACAGTAAGCCTGAATAATTCTGCAGGAATCAGAAGAATTTCCATCTATATCTATATCTGTGAAGAACGAAAACTGGTTGCGAGAGGTTCGAACATTTTCTCTTTAATTTTTATAATTCTGTATCATTGTTGGCACACATCTATACTTTATATGAAGTTTTCTGAGAATTTAGGGTTTGGTCCTCAAATTGATTCTTTAATTTCCCTGCAAATTGATGCAGTTCATTGATCCAAAAGTTGATACTTTTATGTACTGGTAAGCTATTTTAATTTCACACTGCAAATATGAAATTTCTAACCCCTCATATAGATCCGTGGTATGAAGTAAAATTTTAACTAACAGTATGTTTATGAAGTGTCAAAAAACCAAAGAGCAGAAAGATGAAAACTTCATCTCATGGAAGAAATGATACAGATCCGCTAGTGTTAGATGTGGAACTACGTATTGGTATTGCGAATGCTCGGCTACAGGAGAACATGGGTACGTCGATGTGGGACTTACAACTATTTGTATCAGTTACTTTACTTGGTGATGCAATTTATGTTCTACTAGTTGTGGAACACTCATTAATATTGCATCACATACTCAAATGCAATTGTTTTATATGCTACTTCGGATATTTCCCTACCAATATTTGTTTATTTGTTTCTGACGATGGATCAAATGCAGTGCAACAAAACCAGCCCGACAAGGTTTCAAATAATGTAATGTTACCCATGGGACCATCAAATTCTGATCAGAAAGACCAGACACTTACAACTTTAGAAGTTGAGCAGGAACAGGTTTCAAATGCAGTATCAGATCCGTCTCAATGTTGTGTCTCATCAGTGTCTGATCATGATGAGACACTTGGAGTGCAGGAAGTTGATCATGATGAGACACTTGGAGTGCAGGAAGTTGATCATGATGAGACACGTGGAGTGCAGGAAGTTGATCATGAAGAGATTTCAAATGCAATTGTGGTGTATACTGGTAAAGATTGTGTCCTGGCAATGTCTGACCATGATAGTGGGGCACTTGCTGTGGTAGAAGACGATGTTTCAAATGCAACTAATTGGCGTATTATTTGGCGTGTCTCTCCAAATTATGAGCATGATAATGGGGTAGATGCTGTGCCACAAGATGCTGTGCCACAAGATGCTGTGCCACAAGATGCTGTGCCACAAGATGCTGTGCCACAAGATGTTGTGCCATAAGATGTTGTGCCACAAGATGCTGTGCAACAAGATGCTGTGCAACAAGATGTTGTGCAACAAGATGTTGTGCAACAAGATGAGGTTTCAAATGCAATAATGTTACATCCTAGTCCTGATTTTATTCCATATGTACCCATGAATGAAGGTACAAGTTCAGTGACACAAGCTGAAGAGAAAGAGAAGTTACTAAGTCAACACTATGACCCAAATATGTAAGTGTGATTTTTTTTAAAATTTATATGGAAGTAATGATATATACTGTAATCACTTGTTAAAATGTTATTAATTAAATCAAATATTACTATTATTATATTATAAAAGTCAGTTGTATATAAGAAAAATTGAACCATAGTTTTTACTTTACGTAGTGCTTAAATAAAACATGTTCTACTATAATCTTGATATAATGAACAAAGATCATAATGGATATAGGTTTTGACATCATTATTTTTCAAAACATTTCAGGCTTGCTCGGTGGAAGAAGCGAACGTTTTATCATTCTCACACATTCCAGGTGATGAAAAATGACATTTTTTTTATAGTTTTTGTGTTTTTTTTTATAGATTTATGCCTGTTTTTACTGATTTATGGCTATATTTTGGGGGCACAAAGGCTATGGATCTTGAAGAAGTGGTAAAGGATGAAGACAGTGAGGATGAAATTAATGAGGGCGCTCGAGTGATTGAAGATAGAAGAGTATAAGTCATTTTCTGTTTTCAATTTCTTTAACTCTAAACAACAAAATCAGTTATGTTTTGAGGAATCATTATTAACTGAGAAAATTGATATACAGAAACTTGAGCTTCTTGGTCTTTCTGAGGATCAGAAACGGTTCGTAACTATGTGGACCTCATTTGTTAAGAAACATCGGTAAGTTGTTCTTGTTTTGATTCAAATCCTTTACTTTTTTTTGGATTTGAACTTGTTGCTTTTGGATTTCTACTTTCTGGTATCTGTAATTAATTTTGTTCTTGTGGCAGTGTGCTGGTAGATGGCCATATGAATTGGGCATACGAAGTTTTCACAAAATATCATTGTGCTGAGCTTGTCGATTCCACCCCATTAGCCTGGTAACTAGCATCACTTCTGTGTTTTCCATGTTCTAATTTTTTTTACCTAATTCTACACTTTTCATCATTTTGTAAGCCTCTTTTATATATATCTTTCGAAATAATCTCTATTTTTCTTGGAATAGAGCTTCCTAAACAATTTTTGTTCTGCATATTTTGATTTTCATATAATATATATTATTTCATTTTGGCAGTTTTTGTGGCTTTACTTATAATTGTGAAATGAATGATTTGGCAGGGCTTGGAGATTGTTTATGATAAAACTATATGATATGGGTCTTCTAAAGCCAAAGACTGTGGCTGCATGCGCTGCCATTCTTCAACAATACAGGGAACAGAAATAAGATCCAAAAGCTAAGGCCTTTCCTAACCCTTTTTCAAAATAAAAGAAACAAATGAGAAAGAAAAAAACTTCTCTTTGTTGTACTTTACTACTTTCCAACTTTTAATTGCTATCTTTGTTGTACTATTACTACCTTCCAACTTTCAATTGCTCCTTTGTTGTGTGGAGCTGAAGCAAGCTATCAGTTTCATGTATTTTCTATTTATTTCTGTTTCATATATTTTCTGTTTATTTCTGTTAACAGAGATTTTCAGGTTCACATTTTCAATTTATGATTCAAATTTAGTAAATTTACCATTTGTTTCGACTATATATGCTCACATTTTCAATTCATGATTCAAAGCTCATATTTTCAATTCATGATTAAACTCAGTAAATTTAAATTCAGTAAATTTAAATTCAGTAAATTTACTATTTGTTTGGACTATATATGCTGTGAATACAATGTTTAATTTTGTTTGGACTATATATGCTGTGAATACAATGTTTAATTTCGTGACTGAGATTCTGCCTTGGAAAATTCAGTTCCTGCAAAATAATGTATCTTGATTTAGCCTATGATTATCCCGTCTCTTATCATTTCGTCACATATTGGATAAGTATGTCATACGTCTCTTACATCATTTATGTGTATTTCTCGTTAAAACATTTCTATCTCCTTTTTATGACGTCTCTTACACCACAAACTATATTTCATTGAACCTATTCTCCCATTTTATATACCAACAATCTCTTGAGTTATACATATTGTTTCACTTGGCTATTCCAACAAAACAAGGATTTCCCAGCGAACACTTAGAATTTGTATTTTTTTAAAAATAGGAATAAAGAAAAGGGGAGTTTTTCTACACAACAGGTTTTCTTCCTGCATTCTTTTGACATTAATCCCGACCCCGACCCCAATATAATATAAAGTATAATATAAAGATAGATAGTTTAATATAATATAAAGATATATACCCGCTATCGATAATTTAATATAAGGATATATTTTCAAGCTATGCATTTTTATAATCTCATTAAAAAATTAGTCACCATGATTCAAAATAGTTGTTTTAATTCTATCAAAATAAATCAAATTTGTTTTTCAAAATGGGTCATGAGAATGGTTAAAAACAATTTTAAAGCTAAAGAAAGTATATATATATATATATATATATATATATATATATATATATATATATATATATAAAAGTTTAAGAAAAAATAAGAAAAGGAAAAGTAAATGTAAATTGCACTTGATATATATATATATAAAGAGTAGAGAAGAACAAGCAGCAAGCAGAATCATAAAATTGGATATTAACTTTAAAAAAATGCAACAGACAAATAGATTTTCTTAATTCACTGAAAACACTAACAAAAGTGATGATGAGAAAACTCAAAATCGATGAGAACATAGGAAAACTACATTTAACTTTGTTCATTCATTTATTAATAAGTCTGGGCTCCACCACTGATTTGTTCATTCATTCATTAATAAGTCTGAGCTCCACCACTGATTTGCTGGGTTAGTCCATAGTCCTTGATCTCTCGTGCTTTGTTCAAGAGCATGTGACGAGCACTGTCCAATTGATCAGCACCAGGTGGGTGCTTCCCAGTCACATATCCATATATCCATGCCAACACAGTGATAGCCATCACACAAAACCCACCTGAGACCAAGAATCCAAGGTTCAGGAGGACAACTGCGATGACTGCAGGAACCAAAACAGGACTGAAAATGATAAATAGTGGAGTAACAACTGTCAGAGAAATGACTGTGCCGGTCAAGATTAAGGCAGCAAGGACAAGGAGGGAGCCACCGGTGGTGACAGCTGTGGCTGCCTTAGCCACCTGGGTGCAAAGGGTTTGTTGGTGTGGATCATCACGGTAGCGAAAGCGAAAGGATGGTTGAGTAGATTGTGATTGTTGGTGGTAGGAAAAGTCAGCCATGGTGGTGAAAAATGAGAGAAAAGTGAAGGGTTAGTGGCCAATGTGGTGGAGTTTGATGTGCAGGAAATGATTATATATGGAGGATAGAGTAAGTGGAGGGTTGGGTGGCAGGACCTAAAGGAATGGTGTGACACTTGTTGAAGAGCTTTTCATGCATGGCTTGCATGTAAAACCTATGTGTTCCTTTTATGACACGTTAGGTCTTTGTATGTATTTTTGTTTCTGGCATAGTTTCGGATTTGATAAGAATCCAAGGTCTGTGCAACGGTGTTATACTATACTTAGGTGGCTTTTGTTTTTGTAACTCTAGTGAAAAGGAACGGTACTGAAATGACTTCTTATACCAAGATAAAAGGTTCTACTTTATGTAACAATTATATCTACACTGTTACTAAGTTATATAATACACTGTTACTAAGTTATATAATATATAGAGTAATTCCTTATATATAATTTTGAAGCTCATGTGCTTCATGCCCGCATCATAACCCCCTAATTCAGAAAAGATTCGATAGGCCCAAAGTGGACAATCAGATGTTATAAGATGTTATAGCATGTTTGCAATGAATTTAATAAAGAAGGCATTTGCCTAATAGTAGACACGTGAAATATAATGATTGGAGTTTTGTCGGAAAATTCCGAAAGCTCATATTAAATACGATGGCGACGTTGCAGCGTGCCTAGGTTCTTGCCATTAACTAATTAATTAATTAATTAGTTAACTCCGTCCACTGTGCCTAATTTAATCGGAAGATAAGTTGAAGGAGATATCAGACAATTTTTTCCTAAATTCAATAATAAGCCTACAAATTAAGATGTCACCCTATTGATTAAAATATTTTTATAATTATATTTTTCTAAATCGAGTATAACTTTTTTTATTAAACTTTATATTTTTATGATAAATATTCTACAATTATATAAAAAACGATTTCTTTGATGTTATGAGTTTTTTATTCATCAAACTTAAACTCAAAGTAAAGGTTAAATGATAAACACGAAAGTGTTTGTATTTATCTCACAACTTTGTTTGCTGTAAAACAAAAACTACTTTGTTAATAGGATTTATTATTTTATAGACTGATAGGTAAAAAGTTTTACGCTAATAACCATTCAAATTTATGATTAACATAATATTTTAAAGAGCGTTATTGTAAAATTAACAAATTTACTATATATGACAGATTATAATAATCTGATAAAACTATTTAGACATGCAATGCATACATTGTTTTCTCTAAAAGTACTTTTATTAAGAACAAGCTAATATATTCAATGCATTAAAACCTTTAATTAAGAAACTAATTTAACAATAGCGCCTTTATATTTTTCTGACAAATTGGGGAAGATTTAGAACAATTTATCATAGTTAAACTTTTAAAAGCTTAAATATGTTTTTAATTTATTAATTTTGATACAAAAATTGATTTTTTTATTATGTAAAATTTGGTATATTTTTATTTTCAAATTTTAAAAATAAATTAATATAATCATTTTAATCAAGTTATTTTAATTATTTTTAATTTATCAAAAATATTTTTAATTAACATTAAAACAAAAACATATCAAATAATATAAACAACTCAAATATTAACATAAAATATATTTAATATATAAAAAATAAGTATTATTGAATAAGAAAATTTATATCAATTCAATTTTAAAATTAAAAAAAAATTATCAAAAATTTAAATAAAAATAAATTTCAATTTCAAAAAAATTAAAAACTAAAAATATTTTAACCTAATTTTTTATTCATCATCGTGTTAAAGTATGAAGGATTTAAAATAAAGTAGTATTTGCGTGAACCGAAATGGTTGGTACCAAGAGGCTAATATCTTAGATATTATATTTGGTTTGGAAATGGAATTTTTAAAAGGAAAGTAAAAACGATATGTAGTATCTTAATAGTCTTTGTATTAATTTATAATTACTCTCTATGCTTAGCTCATTAACTAAATTTAGTGATTACGTCATATTAGTACGTAGGGTGGAGTAATTGTGGGACTAAAAAATTAAAAAAATCATAGTTCACGTCTCACGTTCTCACTTCGCGTTAGAATCTGTTTTTTCATCTATCTGCAAGCAAAATTAATTGCATCAAACGCGCTTATGTGATCTTGTCCCTAGTAGTCACATCACACGTACAGTAAAGTGACTTACCTTTGCCAATATAAATGTACCCGTACATAAAAGAAAACCTTCAATGATCCCTTATACGTGTCGAATGATCGTTAAAACACCGATCATAGAGAAATTAATGAACAAATATTTGTTTTTTAAAATACCATTTAATTAAATGTAAATAAAAAACATGAAGAAACAATTTTTCAAGAGGCCTGCAACATCAAAGAATTTGAAGAACATTCTTCAAAAGCAACAGTGACAATGAGACTTAATCTAAGTTTAAGGGGAATGATTTTTTTTTCTTTTTAGGAATATATATACGTATCATAAAAATAACAAAATCCTTTGTTAACGTTCGGTTTATAAAACTTGTGAAAAGAACAAATAAATTGAAACTAAAATAGTAAGATAAGAATTAATAATAAAATCATTGTAATTCAAATACGCTTTCAAAATTCATGAACACGTGGATCTATTATAAACAATTTCTATCATATATAAATATATAATGTATTTTCTATTTTAAATTTTCACTTTCTCACTCTGAAAAATTAGATGTATAATTTATTTTTTACGAGTGATGTTATTTTTATTTTTTTCAACGAAAAATTAATAAGAGAAAAATTTCTCAACTCAAAAGTTTAGAAAACCTATTTTCTACCCAATGTGCTCTAAATTATAAAAGTAATCATAATATGAAGTTTTTATTAAGAAATGTGCCATTTAATGTCATTATTACGTTAAATTGTATTAATCCATTTTACTATTATTTTTAATGGAATCATGATCATGGTGTTAATAAAAAGTTAAACAGTCTCATTAAATGTTGTATTTGTTTTTGTTTTATTTTATCATGGGGATGAGAGAAACGTGGGACAAAGGTGAGAAAGGGGAGGAAAGAAAACGTTAATTTTCATATTTGTACCCGCCAAAACATTTATTACGTGTGAAACCACATACTTTTGTTCGTCATGTTTCATGGAGTTTAATACAAACATTTATGATTTGTCTTTGAGAATAAAAACTCGTGGCTCTTTTCAATAACCACGTTTTGTTGTCGTGTACTCATATAGTCATGAAATTAAAGAGAGAAATATCACTCAATAATGAATGACATAGATAATAAGGCCAAATAAATCCTTTAAAACAATTAGTGATGCTTCTCTTCGTTTTCTCATGGTATGTTTAGTTTATGATTTTTTAAAGATTTTATATTGAGAGATAAAATAAACTTTAACATATAAACTTATGTAACCTTTATTTTATAAATATTTGTAATATTTAAATTAAATTTAAAGTTTAATTTTTTTATATTTTTGTATGCTGATTTTTATATTTGGGTCTTAGTGTTGAATAAAATCTATAAAAATATTTTGATATTCAAGTTAGTGTTTTTGAGTTTGTTTTCTTAAGAAAGATTAATTAAAAAAAAAAATTTATCTCAAGTGTTTATCTATTTATATTGTTTCTTATAAGATAATTTACTATTCAAGTATGATTAAGGAAAGCTCAAATATGACTTAAGATAATTATTTATCCATAATGTTTACTGAATCGTGTTTATGTACATGTTGTATTAGTTGAGCCTTTGATTATTATTAGTCAAAATTAAACATTTTCGACTTAAACGTGTCTAAAATTTTATGTCGTGATGTGAAAGTCTTACTTAATTATTGACATAAATATCCTACCATAAAAAGAAAATATTAAAAGTGCTAAGAAGTAAATTTTAAATCTAATTCAATCTTATAAAGTCATTTTGTAACGTGACAGTTTGTACTAACGTATATACTTTAAATTGGTTTATCTTTATTTAATATAAGATTTCTAACACACCCCCTCATATCGACGTATATACATATCAAATATGTGACGACATATTAATAGGTGATTCGATAACCACATGCTAAACTCATCATAAAATAAATTTTGTTAAAATAAACTTAAACTCACGACTTTGATATCATATTAAGAAATGAACTTTAAATATAATTCAATCTTACAAAATTAGTTTATAAAATAACATTTACATCTTTTTTATATTTATATATATATATATATATATATATATATATTATAAATTAGTCTCTATAAGACTTTTTAAATAAAATGTCAAATACAAGTTACCATGAATATCATTTCAAAATAAAAAAATATCATGCAACCCAATTAACAATTTTCTATGTAGTACAATTATAATAATAAAAAAATTTAATGATATTTTAACAAAAATAAAATTATTAAATATGACTTATAGTTTTATTTTTATTTTTCAGACTACAGTTATAAACAATTCTTAAAAACGAATGTAGGTGGTAATTAGTTTTTTTTTTAATTAATTAGTTTCGGCTTGAATTTGGTGATCCACGTGCTTTGTGGACTACTTGCTATCCTAACAACTAATGCTGTTTCAAAACTACTAAAATAACATCGAATTTGATACAATTTTAAAAAGAGGAAAAATTATTATTTACACTTACGACCTTTTAGAGTGAGGTAGTAAAATAATTTATATTTTAAATGTGAAAAGATAGAAATATTAAAACAAATAAATTCATTAACAAAATCCAATTTTCACTTTTTACACTATTTTTAATAATCACATACATTAATTATTATTTATGGCTTTATTTTTAAAATTAATATTTGTAAATATTGTCACTGTCAAGACTATTATTACCATTCAAGATGATGTAGCTGAATGCATGGTATTCAGTAGTTGAACGGAGGAGATCCCACAAAGTTATTGAGCCTGACCCATTTATTTGCTTTATTTTTCATAAATCCTGTAATTGTAAACCTAATTTATTGATCAATTTGAAATATCATATAGTGTAGTCACGAGCGCAGGTCATTTTGATTGAACAACATAAATATTTTGTGTTCTTGTCATTTTACTTTTATTTTGTAATTACTTGTGTGTTTGTGATCTCTAACATACATATATAAAATATTTTCTTCCAATTTATCTTTGATCTCTCACGACTTAAATCTTCTGTCTGAAATATTATTTTTTTCTTGTAATATAAGATCATTATATTTGTAAAACATCACACACAAAAAATGCTATAAGCTAAATTTATTTTAAATAGATTCATATAAGCACATACTTTCACAACTTATCTATATACAGGCGATATCATTCACAAATAAACTCATTCTTCTAATCATATCACAACAAAGAATCAAGTGTCTAACATCTCTCAATCTAATCAATTACCTCGCATGCCATAAAACATTGATATCACATCAACACAAACACTTCACTCTATTTTTGAAAGACTCGTGTATTAAATTAGACTCAAATAATATATTATACTCATTTCACTATTCACAAAACAACAATATAATTAAATCAAACCTCTCATTCTAAATTCAAAAGTTATTATATATTAAACACAAATACTTTCTATACCAATTATCAACTTTAATGACCACCTCACCTCCAGATTCAAGTCCTTTAATATAGAGTATTAGAAGGAAAGGAAATGTCTTTCCTTGCCTAAATGAAGCTTCTTAACTCAAATTACGCTTCAAGAATCCTTACTCTAACAAGATGCAATACTTGTACATCCAAATAAGATGAAAGATCACATACTTTAACAATCCTAGAAAGGCTCAAATATTATCTTCAACTTAACTGAGCCACATGCAAGGAATACGTCCCGTGTAAAGCTTCTAAAATGGTTTAAGAAAAGAGTAAAAGATGAATTTACTCTAGTTAAGATTCTGATTTGATACATTATAATATTGAATATCCTACCTGCTAACGTCATTGACTATTGATGAAAAATTTATGAAATCACCTCAAATTATAGCAAATACCCACTGTACTGATTTTATTAATATACTGTCGATATATATTTATACATATACTTAAATTTTCTATATAATATTAATCTTTAGTTTTATTAGATATAATATTTATTAAATTTTATAAACTTAATATTTTTATATGTTATTCCTATATCTTTTGTAATTAATTTTATTAACAACAATTTCTTAATATAAATTCAATTAAATAAATGTATGATTATTATACTAATATTTATAATAAATATATCATATTTAGTAAATAAAATAATTTATATTATATAAGAAAATTATTAGTATATACATAAGAAATATTTCAATATAATTAATACACTACAAAAATACGTAATTTTAGTAGGGGTTATTTTTGACATTACCGGGGTTTTAACCCCCGAAAAATATGTTTTCCGCGGTTACAAGAACCATTGGGAAAACCAGCGTCACAAAATTACCGACGGTTTTAGCGGAGGTTTTGTGAAAACCGCCGGTATTAGCGAGGGTTTTCCCAAAACCGCCGGAACTAACCAGGGTTAGAAGAAACCGCCGACATTTACAGAGGTTTTGTTGAAACCGCCGGTATTTGCAGAGATTTTATTGAAACTGCCGGTATTTGTAGAGGTTTTCAAAATCGAGGTTTCAAAACCGCCGGAAATGCAATGTAGATTTTTTTTTGTATTATTTATAATTTATTTGATTATGATAAAAACTCTTTAATATATCAATCACACAATCAAATAATTTGAAATTAAAATTAAATATTATAAAATAAATAGTAATCATGATCTAATACAACAAATTGTTCAAATAATGTAGTACATTTATACTTAATTACACCTTCTAATAAACTAATATATAAACTAATAAAGTCCTCTTTAAAACCTATGATATAATAGTAACCTCACATAATTACTGAAAAAATTCCATTAAAATGTTCTAAAGTCTAAAAATCCAGTAGAGTTGTTGGGTGAGCCCTTCTATTGAGTTTGACATTATCTCTTTTTTTCCTTTGATGACCCAATAGTATCCTTGTAGCTAACCTTAAAACAATATAAACAAATATTAAGCATCAAAATTTAGTATCCTAAAACATTGAACATAATTAAAAAAACAAATGCTTAGTGAAAAATCGAACCTTGCACCGAAAGCTCCAACTTCTAGTTATTTATTTCAGCGTCCAAAGCTTCAATCAAGGATCATCCCCCTCATCTAATTATTGATGGTAAGCAACACTGGAATTAGTTTTCTTTTAAAATGATCGAGGACTATAATACTTAACAATCAAATATGTTTAGACAATAACCATAATCTAAGAGTAAATAAGAACTAAAATCATATATATGTTAATAATCATAATCATATATATGTTAGTAGTATATATGTTAATAACCATAATCCATCACTCCACCTGAATGTGCCATTTCCCTTAGGCAAACCTTCCTCCCGGGCCCCATCATATAGACAAAAAATAAATTCATATTTTTCCACCATGTCAGAACAATATTATATTATGAAAGAACAATAGCACAACTAAATTAATTAAATTGAATGTTTTGGTTATAGTATAAAATTAATAATTGTATCTTTGTTATAATAATATTATAACAGGAAGAATTCAGGGTTTCGGGAACTTGATATAATAATAATATTATCATTTACATTGCAGAGGGATGACTAGAATATGGAGAATAACATCTAATTTCTTAACTAGAAGTAACTCTAAAACTAAATCAACTTCCACAAAATTGAAACAAACAAACAAATTAAAATCAAGGCTACACACAAAACAACAAAGAAATGTAATAGTGCCTATGAATACTAGAAATGAAATGAAAATCAACGAAAAAAGCATCACTAAAGAAAAATGACTAAATCTACAAACTAAATTCAGTAAGTCAAACCTGTAACAACATCAAATTAATAAGAAGAATTGTGATAGAATCAAACCAATTAGAATAGAGAATAACTTAAACTTTATACCTGTTGCAACATTTAAAGACAAAAAATGTTAAGCTAAATAGCATCTTCATTCCTAAAAGTAAGACATTATTATATTATTATATATGATGTTTGTCACGTTCAGTTCAATATGCATGATTCCTTAAATGCACAAACGTTAAAAATATACAAACACAACAAACCGTACGTTAGTTCTTCACCAGCCGAAACATTGGTCTTCGCAATAAGCACAATCTGATTCTCCTCATCACTCAAGCACATAATCCTAGCAAAGCAGTTTGGCATGCACTATAACAGAACAGGTTGATTCAAAAAAAAAAGTTCTACCTTCGGCGCAAAACCAGAGTCCAAAGACAAGATTCGTCAGAATGACTTACAGAATGGTTTATTATAGGTGCAATATTGCCCTTATCCGTTGCGTCAATCATCACTTCATCACTAATCTTGAACAACTGCATAGTTTATATCATTTGGCATTTAGATCGTAGTACAATGAATCCCAACGTTAACACTAAACATCTGTTGTAGAAATCTGAACAACATGAACTAGAGGTACAAATGGAACATGATAGAATAGGTAGAACACCAAAGTTCAAGTCACAATTCCCCATGTCCCCAACTAAAAAGTTTAGCTTTGGCAGATTGACTGTCTTGGAAAGGGAGGGTGAATCAATTCGCAGACATGAAAAATGGAACTGCCTAACCTTAATATTTAAGACCCAAGTAGAATTAATGAGAATAAAAAGGACTATTTATCTAAAATCAAATTTTGATAAATCTCAATATTTATAGAACTTCATAAAAACTATGAATTTTATACAGCAGTAGCAGAGCACCCTAGGAAAGGAGCTCTATCGTCATAAAAAAATTAAATCGGGAAGGAGAAACTTTCAGAAAATGAGAACCTTTTTTTCTGAGATGAAAATAAAGCACTAATAAAAGATGGAAAGGTTTTCTCTCATTGCTAATTAGATCTTGAAACAACTACCATTCAATTGAATCGACAGTAGAGAGAATGAGAGACATACCAGAAATGAACCAAACAACTAAATCAGTTATCACTTCCACAGTTCGCAACAGCTAATAAAGCAGTACATTCCTCTTATCCGTTGGATTCTTCCCTTGGAACTTCTGAGGTTTGAATGGCATTCAGCAAGTGGAGAGCTTCAAATTTCAAGGAATTGTGCAAGACAACAAATTGCCTTGCTATTGCTGCCACTTGTAGAGGAACGAGTCAAAAATATTGCTTCACCAAAGACATTATATATGTTTATTTACCATGATGCAAGATTAGTTAATAAAAATGAAAACAAATTAAGTACTAAATAGAAATATTATAGAAGCACACTTACAATAACTGAAATGTCAAATAAGTCATTATTCTGGAATATTTCAAAGGACATCCTACCCAGAATCAATTGCAGAAGTTTGAAAGATAATTCCATCAAATGTGAACCTGCAAATTAGGAAGAAGTGTCTATCATCACAATGCTTCTATCATAGTGTCTTCAAAATAACTCCATGAAACAAAGGAAGAAGTGTTCCTGTGTGATGGAAGAAGGAGGGCTTGTTGGCGTATAAGTTGAGGTACTCCAGCAATGCGACTTCCGCTTCTTTTACGGTGCCAGATTTCCTGCTCTCGAATTTAAGGTTTTGGCAGGGGAAATGCAAGTGATAATGGAATAACATAGATGACTGTTTGTGATAGTGTGGTTGTGGATGATCTGTGACTAGAGGGGGAAGGTCTCATCAAATTCTCTATGAATGATGGAAGACATGGAAAACCCTCAGCAGATAAGATGAAGATTGAAGAGATAAGATGAACATACCAGGGAGACGGAACTGATAAAAATCGCCTCAACAGAGTCCTCGCCGCCTCGACCTCGCCGTCTCGACCTCGCCACCTCGTCGCCTCCACCTCGCCGCCTCCACCTCGCCGCCTCCACCTCGCCGCCTCCACCTCGACGCTCAGCCCAAACAGAAACGAACACGAACACGAACACGCAGCGGGAAAGATTATGATTTGGGGAAAGAGTTTGAGGGAAGATTTTGACGAAGGCAGCAGAGAGGGAGGGAGGGAATTAAGGCTTAGATTTAAGACATTAGAAATGAAGGTGCGGGAGAAAGACTGAACAATAATATTAGACTGTTAGAAAAATTATTCTAAAAAAATATATTTTATGGCGTTTTGGTTTTAACCGCCAGAAAATTTTTCTAAAAATATAAAATAAAAAACCTACTTGCGGTTTTAAGTATAAACCGCCGGAATGTATTTAGGATTTCCAAAACCGCCATAAAAAAAGCCCTCTTAAAATAAATAATTTTTGTAGTGATATGATTGTAGACTCTTATTCGATATACGCTTAAACACTCATTTTGACAACCTAGTGTTATACGTAGAAAACAATTAGCCATTATTTGGATTTGAGGAAAGTGGAAGAGAAAAATAAAAGTTAAACAAGGGAGAGATGAGAAAAATAAAAGTTAAACAAGGGAGAGATGAGAAAAAAAAATAGAGTTGTTTGATTAAATTGAAAGACAGTGGACAGAGAAAAAATAACTAGTAGAAAATATACAAAAATACAAGTATATTATTTAAAGAAAAAATAATTATTAATGAATTAAATTTTAGCGCTTATATTTTTTTTAAGTGTTTTTATTTAATAGTGTCTGTAACATCCCAATAATTCAAAATAGAAAATCGAACACATAGGATAATCACATATAATAATATTACATTTCAGTCTTACAAAATTAACGTACGGTTATGGCCGAACGGCCGTACAAGTACTGACCGAACGTCCTACTGCTCGATCTTCACTTCTACCTCTACCAAATTTTCTAAGGTCACCCATCCCTAAATTGCTCCAGGCTAAGCACGCTTAACCATGGAGTTCTTATGGGTCAGGCTACCGAAAAGCAAATGCATTTTGGTGATATGAGTAGCCAAATCAATTCCTTTAAGCTATCCTTCAACTGTATAGTCCCATACCTATACAGTCTCCAGATCCCTCTCATTCCGGTGTATGTCCGATTCGTCCATGGACCCCTTCCATTGGAAGCCTGCCAGGAGCCGCTCATTGTCCGTGACGCTTTGCACCGGCGATCACTCCCCGCCCTCGTCAGTGCCCGAGCGTCACATAATTCAATCATACATATTTAAGAAAAAAATTCACACAATTCAAACGAACATCATCCATCATTCAATAAAACATACAAAGCCAATTACTAGACTCAGACTGTCCAGACTGTATGAATTATGTAGTTACAACGCTCGTGCACCCGGGTGATGTAGTAACTGGGATGCCCTGGACAGCTGCCACCCGAGGTTAGTCCGTTCTTACGTCGCCCATGTTAACTTAGGGACTAAGGACCTCCTGCCGTTCGCACACATGACTTACCCCTCTCTACGTGAGAAGAGTAATCATTGAACATCAGGATGAGCCGCCAGCTTAACTTACCCATATTCATATTTTACCAATTTCAATATACATTCATGAGACATTCCTCCCCGGAACGCTCGTTCATAACTCATTACCATTTCATCAATATTATATTTCATCATCTTACAAGATACTTTCTCAACTAAGCCAAACGTGATCCCTTAGGATATCAGATACCTAACGACGGTAGCGAGACCAAAACGTCTCTAATTCTAGAACAACTGATTCCAGCAATTTACTCCCTGAGTATGAAAGAAAACTTCGTACGGGACTAGTTATCAGAGGCCAATGAAAACGAACGTGATTTCCAGATGAACCAGGTAAAATGAGCTGGCTCTTAAGAGTTCAACCCGAACGCAACTAACCTAGGCCGAACACTAAGTCTCGAGGCTAAACAATATTAGGAATGATATGGTAGGACGCCCACTAAGGATTACGGAATGAATAGTACGAATAGGCCGTACGTTGAAAATATTTAACTTATTTATGAGAAACATCAATGAACCGAATTTCAGTCGAATACTGAACATGTACAGAACGGACGCTACACATTTTGGACGAACGCTCACTTAGAGAAAAAAAAAGGATTTCGGAAACAAGAATAACTGCTTAGTAGAAGACTAAACATTTTGTACGAGCGCTTGGTATAAGACCGAGTACTACTTAGTACGAGCGCTTGGTATAAAACCTAACACTACTAAATATGAGCGCTTGGTATAAGACCAAGCACCTCTAGCACATAGAATAAAACTTGAGAATTATAAATGTTCAATAACGAACAAGGTATACAATTTCATATAATAAATTGGAATTTTCAATCTAACGTCAAGAAATGAAGTTCCTTGGTTGAACGCTTATGAGTGAATAGAATTCATATAGAAAAGACGCTCGTCCTCAACTGGAATTCTCTCCAAATGAAAGAATCCAGTTTCAGCCGAGTTCACCATAACCGAACGGTCAAAGACCGTCAGATTACTATCATACATTTTCATATAACTTCCAGTATTAAATTCATAATCTCTTCAATTCACTCCACAAAATTTAACTTCATACAGTCATACATTTTCACTCATTTCTCAACATTCATATTCATAAAGTCATGCATTCATACATTTCTAAATTTCCAGATTCATACATAGCAACCATCATATACATTCAGTCAATCAACCAACATGCATTCAATGAAAAACGAACGTACGTTAAATTAAATAAGCTTCCCTTACCTCTGAGCGTGAACGAAAGTTCTCAATAGACGTAGACGAACGTTCACCGGTTGAACAGAAAGCTCACCGCTAAACTCTTAGAATCCTAAGCTCACACGTTATGAGGCTAAGTAAAACATAAAAACAGAAACACACAGAATGAGAGGATGAACCCATGCAACCCAGAAAATCTGGTTTTGCAGGAGACTGAAAACTTACAGCTGAGGGAGGAATGAACTTACCAGCTCAGAACAGAAAGCTGTTCGGTTCAAACGGACGCCCTTGTCGCCAGAAATGCTCAAGTGTGATCTACGGGATGATCAGAGGAAGAAAAGTGTTAGATTTCGTAGAGAGAAGGTTAAGAATTCTAGAGAGAAGGAGGAGAAAATGGTTTTTCAGAGTTTTTGGAGAAGAAAGTCGCATGCAGAGAAGTGGCACGTCGTTTGAAAATTTTTCATTAACTACTGCCCACTACCAAAGACGAACGTCCACTCTCTAGCCGCCACCTGTTTTTCACTCTCTGAAATCCAACCGTTCGTCGCGACACTTGTAATCCATTCAGCAGGGTTTCTTAGTGGGTTTTAAATTGGGTTCTGACAGTGTCAAATTCAAAAATGGATTAATATAGTATGAATGATTCAGAATTTTAAAAATATATGTTGGAGTACTGAACTCTTGCTTCAGGAACATGTGAGTTACATTGGCTCACTTACCTTCTCAATGATCCTTATCCAACTTATTCTCGTTTAATTGTTTTATATTATAATAATAAAAGCTCTTTTCACATAGCTGTTAACCTCGTGTTTTACGAGGGTATTAAATATTTAAACATAATTAAGGTCTTGCTTTGAGTCTCATCCTCCAAATAGCTGTAGACATTTTTACTAAAGATTTTCTACTTAAACCATTCATCAGCAACTTTATCTAAGTCAGAGTTAGTATTTGGCTGATTCTTCTTCTACCTCCCTTTTTTTCTTCTTTCGAAATGTGAATATTTTGGAATCTGAAAATATATTTTAAAATATACATTTTGAAATGTTTTTTCAATACATTTTGAATTGTACCAATGAAAAAATATTTTTATATTTTTTGGATTGCTCAATTCAAAATACATTTTAAAAGAAAATTATATTCTAATCCAAAAGATATTTCTATATCCAAAACACATTTTAAAATACACATTTCAAAATACATTAAAAAAATTCATTTCAGAAAGTGCATTTCAAAATGTATTTCCAAATCCAAACATATCTCTCAAATTATATAATTTAGAATGTATTTTAAAAAAATAATTTTGAATTATACAATTCATAAACTATTTTTGAATTTGAAAATATATGTATTTTGAAATGCATTTAAAAATATATATATTTCAGAATACACATTTTGAAAAATATTTTCAAATCCAGAAATATATTTTAGAAGTATATACATTCTAAAATATATTAAACAAAAAAAATTGGATTGAGTGGATGAATTTCCTTCTTCCGGATTGAAGTTTTCACAGGCTCCTTCTTCTCCCTATCTCCATTTTGTCCACCATAAGAGACCCATTCACACTCTTCACACACAAACCAGTTAAAAAAAGAAAAACAGGGCACATAACATCTCTATTCTTCTTTACAATTAAATTCAATCTTCCTTAATAGTTTATAACTTTTTTTAACGAATGTTGTGTTTCCACCACTAACATCTCTCTACCATTGTCCCTTTATCTCATATATCCATATATCTATTATGATTAATAAAAGGCATTTTGTGACATATAGTAAAACAAGTAAGAATGGTAATAACACAATAAATAATAGGTTGTTTGCAATGTACTGTATATTTAGATAAGATAAAAAGATTTGAAAAGTGTAAATAAAATTATTAAAGAAAATTACTTGTAGTAATTATAAGAGTAAAATAGTACATGCAACTCTAAAACGACTTATCTATTTATATAAAGTTACAAATAATAATAATAATAATAATAATAGTAATAAAATGTATGAGAGGTTAAATAATAATCACGAGTTTGAAATTTAACAGTAATTTCGTAAAACAAAATAATTGTGGTCTATTTTTCCTTTTTGAACCGAATATAGTTCGCTAATAAGAGATTTGACAAGTGACGGGATTTAAGGTAGATTATTCAAGTTCAGCGTTCTAAACTATGCGCCACAAACATGGACAGAGGAAATAAAAAATAAAAATAGGAGATGAGAAAGAAAGAAGGATAATAAACTGTTTGTATAAAATGTAATTCAAGCCATCTACATCAATAAACAATCAACCAACAAATTTTGGTTTCACTTACTCATAATCCGTCATTTTCATTTTTGTTGAGGGTGTTAGCAAAATGATGAAGATGAAGTTTTGATGATGTCCAAATCAAGTCAAGAACAAACAAGACTCATGAAGAATGATCTTTGAAGACTTGTAACCTCTTGTAAAAATTTGTATGATCATAGGAAAATTAGTAGTTTCTTGTATGTATTCAAAAGTGATGTAAAAATAAATCAAGAGCAAAATCTGTGCAGTGTTAATCGATTAACAAGGGGTGTTAATCGATTAACGTTAATCGATTAACAGAGGGCGTTAATCGATTGTTCCAGAGGCAAATGGCGAAGCACAGCATTTCAGTGTTAATCGATTAACAAGGGGTGTTAATCGATTAACGTTAATCGATTAACAAGGGCTGTTAATCGATTAACATAGTTACCGTTTGAAAAACTAGCCGTTTTTAGAGACGTTGAAGTATCCGTTGGGTTGTTAATCGATTAACCACTGTAGCTAATCGATTAACACAGTCAGAAAGTCTAAAAGCGAAAATGGAGGAGCCTTTGGATGAGTCTATAAATAGACTCTCATTTTCTCTCAAATCCAACTCTTCCCTTGTGCTCAAGTACTCTGAACTATTGTGAGAACTCTGTGAAATTACTGAAGCTAAGGAAACTCTTGTCTGCAAAGTCCTGAAGTGGTACTGCGGTGACAGAGGAATAGCTTGATCATCCTTGGTGTGTCTGAGGAAGTGTCTGGAAGAGAATCATCCTTCGTGAAGCATTCGAAGGAGGTGATCATCCTTTGTGAAGATTCAAAGGAGGTGTAAGTTCATCTCTTGTGGTTTCAAGAGAGGTGGTAATTTCTAAACTGTTACAAATTGTTTTTCTGTGTGACTAATATTTGTAATAGTTTTGTGATAGTGAAAAAGTTTTATCTTATTTGAGATAAGCGACTGGACGTAGGATCCTAGTGATCTGAACCAGGATAAAATACCTGTGTAATTTTTCTCTTTCCCTTACTCTGTTATTTACGTTAAATTATCTGCTTAGTAAGAAATTAAGAGAAAAATATTAAAAAGGGATAATATTTAAATATAACCAATTCACCCCCCCTCTTGGTTTGTTTCCACGCTAACCATTCCGCTGCAGCCGCTCTGACAGAGGGCGCTTCATTTTGAGAAGATGGGAGATTCCTGCAATAACGTGTAAACGACTGCTCGGGACACCTGTCTTTGCCAGGGCCTTGCCATTGTGGTCGAGAAGCACAAAACAAGGAACATAGCTAACATCATAATGAAGGAGCTGCGATACGAACATTCAAAACCAAGTCAGCAAGAAGTAATGAGAACAAAATGGATTCTCCTGATATTAAACAAATAAATAACATGTTCAATGATTTCTATACAACATTATCCTTCAGGAATCAGAAGATAGAAAAAAACACCAAAATGAAGGTAATACAATAGTACTGAGAGCTTGAACTATTTCAAAGGAATTTCAAGTAAATAGATTTTTTCAAGGTCAACATAATTTCTACGAATAGCAAGCTGAGGTATTTAAACAAAACTTCCAACTGCTTCCTAAATTTGAAATTCTACTGTTTCCATCAAGAAAAAGATAAAGGCTCATGTATCTTCTCTATTGAAAATGTATATTACTTTATAATTAAAATATGTAATATGTTCTTCCAGATCCTTCCAAAAAACTGATGTTTCTTCACAGAACCATCATCTCAAGTTTCACATGGGAATACGCCGAAATCACATTTCTACAGAAACTATATACACCGAAGGACATATATGGAAAATGGATCTAGAAAATTAAGTATATGGTGATAATTTTTGGCTGAAGTGTGATCCTAGGATGGATGTCTTAGTTTGGACAAATTTGGGCATTGCCCATTCATCAATTTTTATTAGTATACGGTGATAATTGAGATATTCAAGGAAGCAGCATTTTTTCAGTTGAAAGGTAAGGTTAAACATGGAAGCAGCATCAATGCATGATGTACATAATCCAAGACAAGATACTGGGTTAAGGCCAATTTAAGCAGAAACAGTAGTGCAAATAAAATTTGCATGGTTTGCTTGCATGTAGAGGTCATTCTGAAAGAATGAACAAAAAAAAAAAGGCCAAAGTTACAGAGATGAAGAGACGACAAAACAATACTTCTTCAAAGGGATATATTGACCACAATCACATTTGAGGAAAACAAAATTGACAAACAGGTCTGCATCTTGAAGAGGTAAAAAGCATGGCTTGGAGCAGGAGACAGAGTCACAGAACGTCAACCTAATGGCTTAGTCAGGTCTGCCCAAACGTGGTTCAGCATAAAATGAATAATTATCTTATTATTTGCTAAACCCCCATGCCCCATTAAATTCTTCCTAATAACCAAACTGATATGTAAGTTTATACACAACAATTAAAGAAACAGAACAATATAAAATAATTACAAAACATCAAACCAAAATTTATATTCTTCACAGTCCAATGGCATATAAACCAATCTCCATAACAGAAAAAACATAGCTAACATCATAACACCTATGCTGTTGCGTGGCTGCATGGTATTGTCCATACTACTCTAGAACAGTTATTGTAAAAGTATTATTCTAGTCGTTTAGTTCCTATTCATGAAAATTATTTTATATACTAGAATTAGATCTATTGCAATAGATAGATATTATTTTTATCAAGGGTTTCTGTTAAGAAAAGGGTTTAATTGCTGTAACTTAGTTTCATTTTCCCAGAACTGTAATAGGTTATTTTTTATTTTTCCTACATGCTTGTTAGAAGAACAGCCTTCTTATCTGTCTCCCAGATTTACTAGTTCATTTTTTCTGTCTCTTCCATTATACTAAATGGCCATTATTATTCTACAACAATCCAGTAACAGAAATGAAGTGAACCAATAACACTCAGCATCATGAACTCTTGTACGAAAAAAATGTCAGTTGGATTTACCAAGCCCAGGAAATAACTCGGATGCACAGAATGCTCATGCAATTTATGCAACCAAACAGAAACCTTGGCTGAGATGAAGTTTGATCCCATGTGGGGATTCTCAAAGGCCAGCAAAAGCCAAAAAACATTCTGCTTCTGAAACCCACATAGCAAATACTGAGTTTTTTTTTTTTATTTCTTACTACTAAAGGTTTGCAGAAATCAGTAACAATCAATCAGAACTTCCTGAAGGTACTATTCAAATATATTGCTCCACCAGCCAACGATGTTTCTCAAGATAATTTTGAACAATGAAGGCAGATCTGAAATCATTAATGAATAGCCTATCTGATAGGTAAAAAGGAAAGACAACCTAATGATACAAACCAGTGTTTTTCTCCCAATTCCACTCCAAACTAAGAGTGATATCTTTTCTTTTTATTTCTTTGTATACCCAATCATCTCTAAGCTTATCTAACTAACTGGTGCAACTAACACATGCTAACCCGCTTTTCATTTGGGTGTCGTCAGTGGAAACTACAGGTTTTCAAGTATCATGATTTAATTCTTTGAGCATAAAAATGAAAATTACCAATTGATGGGAATTTTTTTATAGGGGATGAACATTGAAAAATATAGTTATTCCACATGATTCATGTTTAAACTGAAGATGAAAACTTAATGAACAATGTCTTTATTTCTTAAAGTAGTATTCAATCAATAACATTATAGTCATGGTCTGGGTCAGCCGCATTCAGATGTTGTTCATAATTTAGAGTATAGCCTTACTCACTATGCAAAAACATAATTCAGAGTTTAGGATGAATTATATAACACAGAAATTAAGAAATTAGCTTCTAGAATAAATAATGTGGAAAAATTCTACAGTTTAGTTTATTTTCACACACACATATATAGACACACCTGCATTTTAGTTTGTGAAAAGGTCCATTTGATACCTCAGGTAGCCAATTGGGATTCTCAGCATCAGCCATGACAATATTGAGCCAGTGAGAGTTCCGGGTTTCGACTTCGGAAACAAATTTGAACAGGGAATTACAGAGCCTGCACTTGGCTGAGTAGAATTCCACCAAAGTCGCCTCCTTGGCGCTTGCCAGAGCCGAAGCAAATGCCCTCTGTTCTGCCTCCGACTGTGTGAGAGTCGTTTTCTTTTTCCAACCTGAAACAGAGCTCGCAAAATTGAAAGGTATTAAACCAAGGTTTTGGAGAGATTTCAATGGCCAAGGACCCTCAAACTTGCAGGGACCAGGACTAGAATTAGGGTTTGTTTCATTCCATGGCCATTTCAGGTAAAACATTTGTTTAGGTTTAGGATTGGGAACAGAAATCGAATCCATTAAGCCACATCAGAGACTACAAACAATAGTCAAATAGCTAGTATAGTCGGATAGATATCATAAAGAAATGACAACATCCTTCCATAAAGACGATGAACTTTTTATAATTTTAATATAAATTATTTTAATTATGAAATAATAATAATATAGATAATGATTTAGATAAATTAATGTATGTACATTAATATTTATTCAATAAATATTGATAACTCCGTACCAAAATCTGGTAAAGATAATTATAAGGCTAAGTGTTGCTATTTAAACTGACAGGATGACGAATAATAAAAAAATAGATTTAAAAATAAAGTTTTTGAATCATGATCGTAGTTTATTATGAAAAACTGTAAAAAATACGTGTTTGGTTTATAAAACTGCATTTTAGATTCAAAAATCGGTTATGCATAAAAAGAATATTAGCACCTTACAACATTAGTTAGTCAAATATGAAAAATGGTGTGGTTTCTTCTAAATGTTTATTTTTTTGGAAATAAGAATAAAAGAAGATAACAAGAAAAAACTAAAAATATATTTTGAAAATTTTGAGACCAACAAATATTAATCTCGCTCTTTGTATTTTCATTCAAACTGGAAAATCAAGGGCAACATAGTTTAAAAGAAAGATTAGTTTGAAAGTTTTGATACTTCTAAATTATTTGAAAATGAGTGTCCTGTAACACAGATGACCTAACAAATACCAAAAAGAAAATAGTGAAAACGTATTTTTAAGTTATTTTTTAAGAAATAAAGATTCAAGTAATAAAACAACACATACGATCGCACGAAAAATTGTACTTTTAATTTTGGATATTGGACGACATGGACCACCGTACAAACATCCAAAAGAAATCAGTGAAAAATTATTTTTTAAATTTTAATCTTTATAGTTTTTATATTTTTTATTGTTTTAAAAATTTACATTTATTATTGTTTAAAGCAGTTTTATTTTCATGAATATTGAGTAAAAAGAGTACAAAATTTTAATTAGTGAGAAAATAAAAACATAGATGTATATGTAAAATATAGGGCATAACTAAAAAGAGGGATAAAACTGGAAGACAAAGTGGGTGGGCAGCGGAGGGTAAAAGCAAATAAAACATACAGGGATGCGAGATAGTGAATGCGTGGTGCGGTGAGCAATTAAATGTGTGGTGTGTATAGTGACAGCCGAAACAGAGTAAAACAGTGGTGTCTGTGCAGTGAACATGAAATGCATAAAGTAAAGTAAATTATGAACATGCCCACAAATAAAAATAAAATATACAAGGGATGGGGGTTAATTTATATGGGAGTGCATGGCGTGAAATGAAAAAAGCAGCCCACTTATCTTTCTTTCTTCTTTGTTAAAAAAAACAACGGTATTACTTCCAGCACCCTATTAGTCCAGATTTCATTTTTTTCTGAATTCATTAAAACAAATTTGGAATTCATTAAAGGTATTATATGGTTCATTAAATTATTTTCAAAAGTAATTCAGTACCTTTGCTTCTCTTTGCCTTCTGAAAAAAAAGCCTTATAACTTAGAAAATGATGGATTATTTATACTGGATGATTCTGCTTGTGTGTGAATGTCGTTAAATCCTTCCCAAAATCTGTTTACAACTCACTGTGTGTTTCTTTGTCTTTACTCTCTGTGTTGTGATTTTGTTTCAAAAGAAATCTAGTATTGTGGGAATGAGGAGAACTCGTGTGAGTATAGGTTGAAGATGATTGTCAGATATTGTGAGTGTGTGTTTTTATTTTTTGTGTGTAGAGAATTAGGAGTTTTGGATGATGGTAGTGGACGAATGAATCTCCTCTCCCACCAAATGGAAGTTTTGTTTTGTATATGAATGAGGTTGTATTTTAAAAAAATAGAAAGTCCTGATAGTTACGAAGAATGAAGGAAGACTGCTCCCTCCTCTTTGCACATTTTGCTAATTACCGGATTCACATTGTATTGGGAGTGGTAAATTTTAGGTGTGGTGGAAAGCAAAACGGTGGTGAGAAAACTTAACACTACGGACTATTGAGCCTAATTTTAGAAAAAGGGGTGTAGAAACTGAAATAAAATAGAAAATGAATTGGGCTTCCAGCCATTATGAAAGGCATATAGGAAAGGTGGAGATATACAAAACTAATTAATTATTCCATCATGTTTTTTTCAAAAAATTTATTATTCTCCCTTTTCAAATTTTGTTTTATACCGCTTATAAGCTGCATCAAATAATTGACTTATAGATGTTACCATGAAAACGATACAGTGATCTTCCCTGTCTTAAATCCATACTACTAACAAATATCAAACTAAACCTCAAAACCTATAGTGATAGTTTAATGCTGCTCCAACGTATCACAAAATAATTTGGTCATATATTTTAATGATCTCTCTATTCTTTCAATGGAGTTCTTCAATTCCATTTGATCACGTTTTCTTGAAGGTGATAGAACAACAATCTTACTCCAAAGAGAATCAGGTTCCATTATGCGATTGGGTTTCTTGTTAAGTTCGTAGACGGAATCAGCTTCAACATTCAAATCGCTCAATTCTTTTAAGAGCTTGGTTTTTTAATATATTCCTGTCGATCCTCATCATGGAAGATGCTCCATATAACCTGTTATGTATTACAAATAAATTGTTATTTCCATTACATGTTAATATTCACATAGTAAAATTAAACTCTCACATTTGGTGGACTACCAACAAAATCTGCGCCGCTGAGTATGGCTTTATCAACAAGATCACAATATCTTGGAAATGCATTAGCAAACATTTTGTGATATTTCAACTGTGAATTTACGTTCACTGCACTCCTTGTTATTATAGCTTTGCTGTCAAAATTTCAATGGCAATGTTAATCATCAAACCAATAAAAAAAATTACCTAATTAGTAACATGGTACAACTCACAAACATGTATACCTAATGATTTTAACCATAGCAAGATAACTCTCACAAACCATGCCAAGTAGGAAAATTTCATAAGGCTTTTGTGTGCATGGTTCTCCGTTAGAAATTCCTTTTGATTGATTTTCTTCTTCTGTGTCATGTAATTTCTCCCAGTAATTTTCAGTGACGGTTCCATCTTCAGCTACTTTATATCCTACTCCCATTCGATATCGGTATTTGTGAATATTTCTTGCCATGACAATAGTCTGCTTTACAAACGACTCACATGATAATGTATCAACCATGATTACATCTCGACCCTCGTTTAGAGCTGTCACAAGCTTAGATAATGCAACATGGGTGGAAGATTGATGCATCTGTTCAAATTTTAAGTAAAAATAACTCATAAGAATCTAACATATCTCAGTCATTTGGTAATATAACTAAATTACAAAAGAAAATTTATATGAACATGAAAGTTCTTAAAATCTAATATGGATTTATATATACAGTCTGTCACATGGTGCACATATAACATCAGGTTAAAGGAAAAATAACATGAAGTAGATAGACGTGGAGGAAAAAAGATATATGGATTCAACTTTTTTCACTGACATTTAAAAAATATAAGATTAGTTCAAAAGATTTAAAAGGAATAATGGAAAAGATTCTAGATTCAATTTTTCCTAACAAGTAACATTTATTATAAAAATAAAAATAAAAAATGAAGGTGTTCACACAAACATACCAATTCAGCAGTTTGGAGCATGTCATCATGGTGAACTCTTGAATTAAGGGCCATATATATGATTTCAGTCTCATTAAAGACATTTGTCTCAACTACCACAGGATTGTTAGCTCCTTCATAGCAAAATATTCTGTCAAAGCCATTTGATACGTATAAATAATTTTACTTAGATATGCAAAACTAAGTTAGAACACAAAATTTCTTTTATACTTTAATATTGAATTTAGAGTGTTATGATTCACGAGTGTTCATTGCAGAGTCTATTCTATAACAAGATAAACACTACTCAGATTAATTTATATGTTATATGAAGTAGTGAGATCCATCCTCTATATAGTGAGATAAACATTTACGAGTGTCAAATACTTGGACTAGAGTGCTATAATTAGTATTTTATGAAATTTGTGTTTTAATCATTGATACACAATTTAATTATTTTTGCACTAAACAAATTTTGCAAAACTATAAGTATCATAGAATAATAATTTTGCAGGATTGAAAGTTGAGTAATACACTCTAATAATATCTTCAAAGGGAAAAGTCTTTTTGGTTCCCATGCCACCTCCTATAAGTAGTAACACCGGACGCCTTTCACTGAGTATCTTCGTATCCGTGTCATGATTTGTTGTTTTCACCTGCATATTCTTGCTTACCTTTTCAAACCTTTGTTGTCTTTGAACCCTTTCAAACCTTTGTTTTCTGTGAACACCACACCATATTAGCCAAACAAATATTATATATATATATATATATATATATATATATATATATATATATATATATACTTATTTTCGCATTACATTCCCCTCAACCTAGAAAAATATATATATTAAAACTATAAAAACTTTTAGCTCCATCATAATATGGTGACATTAATTTGAACTACCTTAGAAAATATTGTAAAAATTAAGATTAATATAATTTTACCTCATAACTTCCAATATAATTTTCTTGAATTTTTTTGTATGTGGAGACTCTTCCCTTAAAGCCTATATATAAAAAAAATATGATTAACGCATTAGAGAGAATAATATAATGTCATAATTTATTTTGGAAGGGTCACATCAACTTTATTATTTATCAATATCTGTTTCCATTTTATTTACGAACTTTATATATATATATATATATATATATATATATATATATATATATATATATATATATATATATATATATATATATATTTAAAGAAGAAAAAAAATATTGGTAAATGAAGAAGGTAAGTTAAGATAAATACCAAACTAATGAGATGTGTAACTTGATTCCAGTGAAATGCTAAATAAGTGTTAACGCATCTCTCAATCTCATCTATGAGTTTCGTATATAAATCCCAAGGATAGCCATAGACACTACAAATGTATTCAAAGATATTTTCATCACATTCTTTGGATCTTTTCAGAAAGTCTTGGGCCAATATACATAATACTGGAACTTCATTAGCATCTTTAAATCCAATCTGTCTTGCTGCAACCACATCATTAAATAAGATAGTCAAAACATTATATAACATACCTTACCCTTGTGTACACGTGTCTTCACATTATGCATTATAACCCTTGAAGAAAACCTGTTTTAAGGTTGTTATACTTGGAACTTTTCCAATAACTAAAAAGGTATCCATTTTAATGTAGAAAATGATTGTAGACACACTAAAAAAGTGCATGAACATTTAATATAAAAAGAATAAAACATAATAAATTTATACATGAACATTGAATATAAATATAATAAAATAATAAATTTATAAGTTAGGTAAATAGAAAGATAGATAAATTGAAAAAACAAATATATAATAGACAATGTACATAAAATCATGATATATGTGTATTTTTCTTTTAATTAATTCCATAGGTGAGAATAAGGAAATTGAAAGTCACAAATTAAACATTATACCAACGTAGTGGGAGAACTTTTCAATCTCTATAAGATCGTTAGATTTCGTCTTTTTTAGGAGTGGAATCAACTTCTTCTGCTTTCTAACTATCTTTGCACGTCGTCTCGCATGTCGTCGGTAGGTTGTGGTGAGAGCGACGACAATTAATCCGGCAACAGAGGCAGCTAAAACTTGTAATAATTTCATTTTCTTTAAAACTCAAATCCTAACTATTTGTTTAGGTTTACAGGTAAAACTGGCAAAAGAATCTATTAATTTGGTTGCTTTATAACTATAATTTGTCACTGTTCGCCTTTTTCTTAGGTTTTTTTTATTATACATATATAAGTCTAAATTTTAACAAATCACGACTTCCGGATCTCAACCACCAAGGCATGACAATTAATAACCACAAATTAAATAGTATGTTCTTCACTTCAAGCCACATGTTATAATAAAAATAAAAGAGAATTATCACACTTATGAAGGGTTTTACTAGCACTCGAGTCTCATTCTTGTTCAAACTCCTCTTATAATGTAGGGGCACAATCCACTTGTTATTCTTGGCATTCATAAGCTTCAAAACAGCAGTTGGTTTAATCAACTTCACCACTTTTACGGGAAGTAACGTATATTATTTTCTCAATTAAGCTTTTATAATTTTTTTAAAATAGACTCAATCTTTATTTCATTATATTGAAATTTATATTCCTTTTATAAATATCACATGTCATATTATAGTATTTTTGTTTTTTTAATTATTTATTTATCACTTTTGTTTATTTTAAGTTTTGTTAACTTGTCAATATTGTTAGTGTCAAGTATTAGTGTTAATAATATCATATATCTATGTCTTGTATTTAACTTATTTTCTATATTTATTTTTTAACTTAATTAAGTACCAATTTTTTTTATGTTGTTGACTTTTTTTTTTGGTTTTGTGTATGTTCTAAATATGTTTTGTAAAATATACTTTATTCCTTTCAAAGATTGGAATTTCATAACTCCTAATTAATTAGTGCAAAAAATGTTTTTCGAAATCACTTAATAGATTTTGGTTTCAAGAGAAATAAAATCTTTCAAAATGATATTTTAGAAATATTTTATGATATTTTTGAAATATTTTTCCTAACTATAGTTTTGGTTCTAAAATAATCAAATCACATACTAGTACATGTTTTGGTTATTTAAAAAACCAAAATCCATCACAAAATTTCAAAAGTGCCATTATTATTTTTTAATTCTATCTCTTTGTCAGATAATAGGTTTCGATTTTACAAATAATGGAAGTCTATTGCTTTAATTATAAAATCAAATTATAATAAAATTATCATATGTTATAAATTTATCCTCACTGTTAAGGGTCTGGCGTCCAACACTAAAACATTTTAAAATTTAAGTTTTTGTGCGATTCCAAAGGCACCTAACATGAGTATTTGCTTCAAATTAATCTTTTATTGTCCCAAAACATGTTTCTTTGAGTTCATTTTTCATATATTTAGAACTCTACTAAAGACATTTATTTCATTATGTCGCTTAGAACTCTTTTGTTTTCCTCTACAATTGGGAGACACCGATTTCCATTTCTCCATTGCTAGTACGAAGACGAACGTCACTTCATTTCTTTATCATTATTGCACTCATGAGGTGTCATTTTCGCCACAATTGCAGTCGTCTCTATTCTTGCTCACCTTGTTCCATTTCCATTGTTGGCTTACTCGTTCGTTTTCTCTCCTTGCTTTTTTTTTTGTTTCGTTAAGGCTCCTTGTGTTCTTCTTAAAATACACATTTTGTGTTGTCATTTGTGTTCAGGTTTTGCATTCAGGTCGATTTTTTGTAGCACTTGTTTCTTTGTTTCGAAGTGTTTTTTCCATTGTTGCATGACCTAGCTTATGCGTTTCTAGGTTCTTCAAAATTTATATAGTTTTCTATGTTGTTAATATATTTTTGATATGTTTGGTTTACGTTTGGATTTTTCTTATTGTTTTAGTTTTGTCTAAATTCAAAATCTGGACAGAAAAAAAAACAATTTAAAAAACTTATAGAATAAGTTTTGGTTATAGCAAAAACCAAAGTATGTAATGAATAATAGGCTTTGAAAATAACTGAAGCATATTCTCTACCACAAGTTTTTCTTTTTTATTTCAATCTTTTTTTAATTGCTTTTGGTTTCGATTGTGAAAACAATAAAAGTCTATCTTGAAAATACATGTTACTATTAAAAACCAAAGCCAAAAGCTTCATTTCTTTATCTCATCTGAATATATGTTGATTGAGAAACTAAAGTATAATGTTGAAAAAAATTAGTGTGAAAACCATTTGCTAAACTAGTGACTCTTGTTAATTTGTTTCCTATTCTCACCTTTGGGTTCCTTTTCCAATAGCTTTCAAACAATGGTGTTGTGTTCTCTTCTTCCATCATACATAACTCACTAATAATCTCTTTGGTGATAAAACAAAAAACAAAGAAAAAAACTAATAATCTATTCATTCCCTTTTAATGAAGATCAAATAGTCTCTAATGTATTATACTCTAACTTCTGTCATTAAAGTTAAGTTTGTTGGATCTCATATAACCACTTTTTATCATTCATATTTGTGTTAATGGTCATATCTTTCTATTCTTCGTCTAAATCATTCATCAAGATTTGTGGTTATCATCGTTTTTACGTTCTAAGTTCATTGGCTTGAACAAATTTCACATATATTAGTCTATGCTTGATATTATCATAATTTTTATTTTGTTTATTTTTATCTTTTATTGATATTTTTATTATTATCTTTTTAAATAATTAAGGATTTATTAAATAAATTTAGAAAAGATAAGTATTTTATATTTTATTAGTATTTTGATATAACATTGTACTAAATATTTAAAAGTAAACCTTCGAGCTGCATACAATATCTAGACGACACAATTTCAACTTAATAAATTTTTTTATCATAGATAGGAACATTTCTTTTGTTAATTTAATTTAATTTATATTTTATTAAGTTAAATTTAATTAAAATTAAAATTAATTTATATTTTATTTGGTTAAATTTAATTAAAATTAAATTTTAATTTATATTATATTATATATATATTTTTTGTTTGTAATTTTATTTAAATTTTTTCTTTATAAAATATATATTTTTAAATATTTGTTGATATTCGCATACACATGTGAATTTTAAAATATTCTAATATATTTTTTAAACACTATCTGCGTGTCTGACTCATTATCATCTCTAATCACTACAAAAGTTATTATATTTGTAAATATTAAAATTACTGTCACAAATAAAGTTTTTAACAATTAAAAATAATTTTCAAAATTTCATATATTAAAAGTAGTTTGTGAGAAATGTTAATGTTGTTGGTAGAAAATAAAAAATTAATATAAGTTGAAAATCGCTATAAAATTTAATCATATTTTACAATATTTTATTATATTTTGACAATACAAAATATATCATATTTTATTATAATTTAACAATGATGAAAAATTTTAAATCATAAAATATTATTTAAAATGTATTTTAGAATTTTTTTAATTTAAAAATAAAATTTTTAATTATTCTATTTTCTCAAACTATGTTAATATTTTCTTTGACCAAACTAAGTTAATATTTTCTCAATTTCATACAAAAGTGTTTTCTTTTTTATTCTATTTGCTCCAAACAAAACATAGCGTTTAGGGATTATTCCATCAAAAAGCTGGGCCTAATACTCAAACTTATGGGACTTTAGAGAGGGGTTCATTGGATGATCAACACAAAATCTGAATCCAATCTACTTAATGGATTTACACTGTTTCTAACTCAAAATTTTATAAAATAAATTTATGGTGTCTCTTGTTAAAAATATTTTCAATATAAAATATTTATATTATATTTGTATGAGTCACTCACTAAAACTATCCATTAATTTTGATATTTTATAGAGAGAAAGTTCACTAAATAAACAATACAATTAGTCTAACTTAAACTTTTAAGACAAACAAGTTTATGAATCTTATATATATATATATATATATATATATATATATATATATATATATATATATATATATATTATATGGAATTCATTTTTTCACGTTACTTTACGTGAAACTTAAAAACACATTTAATTTTTCAATACTCTCAAATTCAATCCATATTTCTATTACTTCACTATATTTGTGATGTGAAACTTAAAAACACATTTGATTTTCTGACACTCTCTCAAATCCAATTCATATTTCTATTACTTCACTCTATTTGTGACTTATAAAGCATTAATATATACCAATACTTAAATTAGGGTTTTGATAACAAAATGAATAAAATCAATTTGGAGAAGAACATGGGCAAGGAGGACACGAGTGAAGACATGTTGGGTCTATCAAGGAGTAGATTTATCTAGGAGACACAATACCAAATGAAATATGAGTCCAACCATATAAGATATTGACATCACTCTCTGCCCAAAATCTTAATACAATAGATTAATGAGTCTTTCATCTTTATATAATGTTCTACTTTCTTATTTCTATCCAACGTAGGACTTAAACTCACACTTAGATTCTCAACACAATCAATTTGACAAGAGACAATGGAGGTGTTAATGGTGAGTGATGGAAACTGTGACGCCCGGGCACTGACGAGGGCGGGGAGTGCGACTCCTGGCAGGCTTCGAGTGGAAGGGGTACATGGACGAATCGGACATACACCGGAATGAGAGGGATCTGGAGACTGTATAGGTATGGGACTATACGATTGAAAGATAGCTTAAAGGAATTGATTGGGCTACTCATATCACCAAAATGCATTTGCTTTTCGGTAGCCTGACCCATAAGAACTCCATGGTTAAGCGTGCTTAGCCTGGAGCAATTTAGGGATGGGTGACCTTCTGGGAAGTTTTCCCGGAAAGTGTGCGAGTGAGGACAAAACACACTGGAAAGCCACGTGGTGATCTGTAACTAAAAAAAATCATTAAATAATTAATAATTTTAAAGATTTTAACTCTTTATTATTCTTGATTTTAAATTGATTTCTAATTAATTTAAACACTAATTTTTTGTTAAATAAAATTATGATAATTAATATTAGAGATCAATTTAGATTATAATTCATAAATAAATTATAATCTTTTATTTATAAAGACCATTTTAAATACTAACAACATTTAATTTATAAAATAACATCTAAATTAATGAATATAGTGTCTAATTATTTTTTTTGTTTCTAAAATTACTTACATTCAATTATTTTCTTACAGTGATAATTACCTCATTTTAAATTTTAATTTTAAATTCATTTTAGAAAAAAAAAAGCTACAGAGTATACTAAATTACTGGTATATCTCATTATAACTTTTATTCAATAACATTAATTCAATTTTTTTTACTGAAGAAATAACATTGAGTTATAAGTTCTTTGACTTAACATATCAAGAAAATTTTATTTTATCCCAAATTTAAGTAATGCGCCTTCGTATAAATAAAAAATAGAAGAAACATATACTTCATATGCAGAAGTATAAATTATTTAATTATATTTTATATTTTTTCTCTTAAAATTTATATAAATAATTAAGATATTATAATAATAATAAAAAGATATCTAATTAATAAAATATACAACTTAGTATATGGTAATTTCATTATTTTCCACAATAACATTTTTAATATAAAAAACAACTCTTTAAAATAAATCTCAATAAAATTTTAAATATTTAGTATTTAAATAAAAATATATCCTCCCATATTAATGTTTATATTTTGATAAAATCTTGTTCCTAAATTTATCTTACATACGTGTTAGCTAACTAACTAATAGAGAGACGTTATGATTAATTGAACGATGGATAGTCTAAAAAAAATTGGTCTTTCATTTTAAACTAAATACTTTTGCTTAAAAAATAAACATATTAATGATAATAGTAAGAATTCGTTTTAATTAATAATACATCACTACCATTATATTTCTAAACAAAGCTAAAAATCAACAATTCTTATACAAAAGTTGACCGATGTTTTACTAAATATAACATACATAATAGCAAGTCATGGTTGCCAATTCAATAAAACAAGAAAAGTTAAGCATTTATTATTGATGATGTTTGTTTAGTCCTAAAACACTGTAGTGTTGGTGAACAGTTGAAAAAGAAAGGAGTCTACCAATATTAAACAAGCTCAAACAAAATATGGAAAAAATGCTAGATAGTCAAGTGCAGGAATGAAAAAAAAAAAGAAAAGAAAAAAATTATTTCATACCATTTAACAATTATCTGACAATTAATACAGAGGTAAAATAGTTATAAAAAATTATATTTATGAAAGAAAAGTAAAAAGTAGTATATAGGGTAATGATATTTTGAGGTCCATTATATTTATTTGACAACATAATATAAGAATAAAATAATAATGATAGTTACATACAGCCAAAGAAAAATCCTTAAACTCTAAACATTCATTCATGAAAAATACTAAATTATTTAACACACCTAAATATTTTACATTAATTTGACACTATCTTTATTTACTTTTTATTTTTTTCTTTTTTAAAACAATACAAAAATTTATACTTCTTTTATTATTTTATCCTTGTAATCTGTGTTAAATAAATGTATTATGGTATCATTACTTTATAAAAAAAAAGTAAAAAGTGGTGTTAAAGTAAGTAATTTTTGTTATCATTCCTCTAAAAGTAAATGAAGTCATCACAAAGAAAAATGAATAACGATATTTTGACATATAAATTTTTTATATTCATTTCTCTTCGGTTGTTTTTTATTTTATTTTTCTTTTGTACATATAAAAATTATTTGTATGAAAAGAATATAATGTGTTCCAAGAATATCATGAAAATAATGACAGGAAATTTGTATTACAGACAAAATCACAATCATGGATGGAACACAGCAATACAATAATATAGGAGACTTAATTGAATGCAAGATATGATTAAGCTCCATAGAAAGCATAACTTAAGACACTTTTTTTTTTATCTTGATACAGAGAGAGATCTTTATTTTAATAGAGAAAGTAGGACGTTATCCTAAAGGATAGACGGATCAGGTATTCATACACACACACTCTCTCTCTCTCACGTTGACAAAACAAGGCAGTCCCATTGAATCTATTGTATGGCATTGGCGGTATTCTCATTGTGGCAGCACTTATAGCTGATGAAAATCTCCATAACCCTAGGACAATCTGGGCACTTGATGGTCTCTGGTAACTTTCCTGCAACATTAGGAATCTCAAGGTGTGAGCAACGGTGAGTGGTGGCCGCAATCTTCGCATGGTACTCTTTGAAGGATAACCCAAAGTCCTTTTTTATGCCTTCTTTCCATTTCTCAAACTCCGCCACTGTCTTCAAGACTGCGATTCCATGCACTCGTCACCACAGATGGCCCTTTACTGAGGAGAGCCCAACCGCTTTCATTCTTGTAGGAAAGCATCTTTTGAACTTCTTGGGTCACTGCATCAACTGGCTTCTGAACTTTAGTCACAAACAAACTCTCTATGCCACTCCAAAACCGCTTCGCCAGGCTTTTGTCTTCCTTTTCCACACAAAACAACTCTATGGAAATCTTTGCCTCCTTTACAGCCACATCGTTTGCAAGGGCACTCGCGTACTTATTGAACTGTTGGATCCATTCTTTGTCCTTCCCTCCATAGAACAAAATGTATTTCCGCCCTTCCACCTGTTCATACAAGTATCGTACATCACATCACAGTTTAAACAAATACTGTTGAATTATGATAAAATCTTGTACTTTTGTGAGAAATGAATATATTTTACCCAGCCGTTTATGATGGGATGAATGTTGCCTACTACAGAGCCAACCCAATTGATTTTGTTGTTTATTTGTTGTTCACTGAAAGTTGTAAACGGGAAAGCCCTGGTTCCATGAGCCTGAATCAAATGGAATGCGTTGGAGTGTTGCACCTTCCCTTGAGTGCTTAACACCACAACCATAGGATTCTTTTTGAAGTGCCATTCCTCCTTAATCTACTTGTATCCAGCTATGATTCCAGAGTACTGCACCACGTACCATGGCATCTTGCTTTTCAAAACCTCAAATTTCTTGCGCAGCAGCTCGGTCCATGCCTCCACAATAGGAATCCACACAATCTTATAATTCTCCTTAGTTTTAATCGAATCATAAACAGGTCGTAGTACTGAAATCTCTTCTTCCGTGATGTCTAGGGAAGAAATAAACAGGTACACGTTCTTCTTTTTTAGCACCGTCATCTCCACCTACCAAGCAACAAATGAATCATCATTAGGAACTATAATATGCGTAAATCATTAATACTTTAAAGCATCGCTTCATAATGCGTAAATTTTTTTTTTCTTTTATTTTTTTGCATGTAAATATAAGAAGGAAACGGATGTCCATTACCAATATATTTATATTATTCTTTTTTAAAATAGTCGTGGTTTCGTACTGGGACCACGGGATCCTGACTGTTATTGTCCTAGGAAATAATTTAGTATTTACATAATGGTTAAGAAATATACCAAATTTTCTTATAAATTCACTTATATGTGAAATTGATAGAATTGTCTCTAAATATTTCTTTTTGAAATGCTTAATTAAGTTTCAATTAGATTATACATTTTGATATTTTTGGTTGAATTTCTATTAAATTTTATTGATATATTTTAAAAAATACTTTTTAATTGATTTATTTTTAACTTTTTCCTTATTAATTGATGTGGTTGTTATTTTGGATGACGTCATATATATTTGTTTTTGGGTTAATAAATGGAAGATTTTATTATTAATATAAAAAGGATAGTGTTGTTATAAAACAAGTGACTTAAGACTTTTACTACAAACTTATAAGGAATAATAAGACATGCTCTCTCCATTATCCACATAATCAATCTCTATATCATTATCTATGTTATCAAAGGATTGTAAGAGTCTCCATCATTAATGTGATCGTTATTGGTAATATATTTTATTATGAAAACAATAAAAAAACATTACATTAACAATATCATTTTATATTAACTATATAATTTTATATTTTTTTTCTTAAAGCTGGAGTTAAGAAATCAAAATGATTAGGACAAAATAACAGTTACCTCACAAATTAACAAACAAATTAAACAGTAATAATTCAATTAAGAAATAGAAAAAAATGTGAATATTTAATAGGCAAATAAAATATCAAATAAGACTTCATTAAAAATGTCCAAAATTTATTAGGGACTTCTAATTAATTAAGTATTTTTTTAAAGTATTTAACATATTTAATGTAAATATATTGTCAATAAGTTAGATCATTTGAAAAAAAAACATTTCATATAAATTTTGATACTTATATATATATATATATATATATATATATATATATATTTATGTAATTTTGGTCTCCATCTTAAGAGATAGTTGTGTCCCTTTCTATAGTTTGTACGATTTTATGCATTTCAGCCTGATTATGGTGGTCCAAATTACCCTTCTTTGATCCTATTAGAGAGCACAATATTGCCTTAAGCAAAAATGTCACAATCATTTTCTTTCTTTCTGATGGACAAATTTCCACTTGTTTTAAATGAATGGTAGATAGAGGAGTTATAAAAAGTACCTTTTTTTTCTTTATTTTATGTCTTGAAAATTAAAAATGTGCCTTAAAGTGCGTTCTTATTTATAACCAAGTATAACCTAAACAAGAAATAACGAACCGTGGTCTTGGTAGCGCCATGAAACAGAGGCTGAGGAGCATCCTTGTTGAAAATCAGAACCTTTAACACTTCAATTATTTCAGTGGGACTTTGGAAAAGCCTTTTAAGCTTGCGATGATACTCCGCCTCATCTGAAACAATACAGAAAAATCCTCTAGTTAGTGTGTCATTCACTACTCCTTGCCTTTTACTACATCAGTTATATAGGTTTGAATCAAAAGCACATTTTTTTCGGAAAAAATCAAAAGCAAATATTAGCTATAAGGCAAAACGTGAGAAAATAATTAAAGGCACAGAAGATTAGTTTAGTTGCTAACCTATCTGCTGTCTACAGAGCGTGATCTGCTTCCTGAGTTTGCTGAGTATGATGTTGATCTTTTGACCATAGTGAGACAGTTCGTGTTTGTCCTCTCTTAAACAATCAATAAATTATACATTCATTAAAATAATAAGGAAGTTGTACATGTAGGAAACGATTAAGCATTAAGTAAGAAGAAGGTAACTTACGATTCAGTGATGAGACCATCAATCTGAGTAACTACAGAGACGATGGTGATGATGACCCAGTGACCATCAACAGGGATTTGCTCTATTGCAAGCCCTAAAGCAGGTACATCCTTTATGTCGTAACTGGTAAGCTTCTCCAGCTCAAAGATTACCTCAATCACTTGCAGAGTTGCTTTCACCAAATTGTTGACCTCAGTAATGGCTTGGCTATGCTTCTGAAGAGCTGCGGGCCTTGTGAGCAATGGCACACGCTTCAGAATAGCCACCGATTTGGCAAGAGGGTCTGTGGGTTGATACTGAGCGAGGAGCCAAAAGTATAATAATCTGATAAAATTATTTAAACTGGCAATGCATACATTGTTTTCTCTAAAAGTACTTCTATTAAGAACAAACTAATATATTCAACGCATTAAAACCTTTATAATTAATAAACTGATTTAACAATAACGCCTTTAGATTTTCCTGACAAATTGGAGAAGATTTAGAATAATGTTTATCAAAATAGTTAAACTTTTAAAAGATTAAATATGTTTTTAATTTATTAATTTTGATGCAAAACTAAAATTTATTATTATGTAAAATTTGTTATATTTTAATCTCTAAATTTTATAAATAAATAAATATAATTATTTTAATCAAATTATTTTAAACATTTTTTATTTATAAAAAAATGTTTCCAACTAAAACAGAATAAACAATAAACAATTTAAATAATAATATAAAATATTATTTAATACATAAAAACTAACATAATTAAATTAAAAAAGTTATATCGCTTTAATTTTAAAATTTAGAGACAAAAATTATCAAAATTTTAAATAAAAACAAAATCTAAAGGGGCTGTTTCGGTAGCGCGCCAAACTGCTTTTTCCATTTTTCTTTTCTCTGTGTTGGGCTTTCTCTCTAACCAGTGTGTGCTGGGTAGTGAATGTGCAGTGTTAGACAGTGGTGAGTAGAGTAGGGTATAGAGAGATATCGCGAGATTAGGTTTTTTCTGAGGTTTTTTTAGAGTAGTTTCTGCTGTAATCTTGGACTCTGCTCGAGCGATAACGGTGGTGAGCGCCCGTGGTAGTCTCGGTCGTGCTTTTCTTCCATTTCATTTCAATGAATTTTAATTTCGTGCACTTTGTTCTGTTCTCGTTTACATTCTGGTTCTCTTTTGGAATTCTATTTTTACGCTTTCTATTGTTTCAGTTGTGATTTTAGATTGTTAAATGGTTTAGATAATGATAGTTTCCATTGTTTTGATTTCTGCTGTTTTGGAAATTAGTTTTGTGCAATTTGATAGCTTGTGATTTAGTGCTAATATTTGATTTTGCATTTAGATTTTAGGTGTTTACTTCAATTTTAGTTTGAACATGTTGCTTTTATATTTCTTGTATTAATTCTGCTTAGTTTCTTACATTGTTATGAGTTGATGAAATGTTTAAGTGTTCGTTTTGATTGAAAGTAGTTTAGGTTATGCTTTTAAATTTTGCTGCAATGATTAGAAATTAATTAGGTACTGTTTCTGCACTTTTTCGTTTCCTTTGAGTTTTAGGATGTAATAGATTGTAGTCATAAGTCTGACTTGGTTTCATTTTCTTATTTTCTTTAAACAGATTTTATTTTTAATTCTTTATTTTCTTATGCTATATTAATGGAGACCAAGTTTGTTCTCTTTTAAGCTACTAAAAGACAGTCTAACGAGGCAGTTCTGGAAATGAAGTCGTCACATGTTCTCACTGTTTCCGCTGGTTTAATTGCTACCACATTGTCTTTCACGTACTGGTCCAGAGTGAAAGAACAAATCTGGTCCAGAGTGGCTAAAGAACAAAACAACAAGTCTAGAGTGGTGAAAGAACAAAACAACAACGAGAAGATCATTCCTCTAAAGAAATCCAAAATGATAGAAGGCTTCCCTCACTATGTTGGTAAGTTTGTTTTGGGTTTTGAATTCCTTTACCCTACATGTTTTGGCTATTTTTTTTATATGATGTGTTATTCATTTGCTTGCAGTAAGACAGCTGGGATTTGAAGATCCTGTAAAAGTTCCATTCTTGTGCCTACTACTTCAACAGTATTTGAAAAAATCTGAAGGATACGATGAGAGAATGTATGAGTATATTTTCAATGGCAACATAGATAACGTAGATCATCTGTATACAAAGCTGGAGCATGAATTCGAGAGATGTATTCTGAGTTATTTTTCCTTCAACTGGGATGAAGTTGCAACTGTCGTTAATAAAGTAGAAATCTCATTTATTTTTCTTACTTTTTAAAAAAAATTTCATGTTAGCTTTCCTAGTACAGTAAAGCATCATATTCTTTTCATGCTTATCTTTTCAACTTACTATATTAATGATTCCATTTTTTTATTGGTTGATTGCAGGCTATAAACCCGGAGTCTTCCTCGACGACGACAAAGCTAAGAGAAATAGCATTGACAGCTACAAGGTAAAATTTTATTTTCTTTAATCCTTACCATTTTTATTAAGTTTTTGAAATTTTAAGAACATAAATTTCTTCTAAATATGTGAGAAATGCATTATTATTTATTTAAATATTTGTTGTACCTAATACTTTGGCAGAGAAGAAAGATTCAAAAGATTATCAAAGGAGTTGAAAATGACCAGAATATTTTCAACGTTGATAGAAGAAATGAAAGCACTGCATGGTCAAGAAATGATACCGGTAAACAGAAGTCCTGTACTCCTCTTAATGGGAGGAGGCATGGGTGCGGGAAAAAGCACCATTCGTGATGCAATTCTTAAAGAGTAACCCTCTCGACCTATTATAAAATTGTTTGTTTTATAAAATTTCCATCTATAGCATATAAAAAATAAATGGTTTTTTTAGACTTGATGCTTTATTATACTATAGCATTAAGCATAGGTAAGAATTACATCATTGTAAATACAATTCACTAATGCAGTTGCTTCTTGCATCCTTCAATTTTTATCCATAAATACAGTCATCTATTAATACCTACCAGTCCACCCATAACATATAAAGCAAACAGTTGTATTACTGAATAATTTTCTTTACGCATGTAGTGACTCTTTTGTTATAGTATAAAATCTGTTAGCGGTGAGAACTACAACATTGTAGATAGAATTTATTATTTAATATTCAACTATGAAAATATTTTTTTCTTACAACTTGACTTTATAAATTTAAATAAGATTATTTATGCTGGCTTTACTTTATAAATTTGATTATTTATAATTATACAATGGTTTTGCAGAGCATTTTGGTTACAAGTAGCTACGAATCATGTGATTGTTGAAGCAGATGCCTTTAAACACGCAGATGGAGTATATAAGAGCATTAATACAGAACACCGACCTTTTGATTATATGGAACAGCTAAAAATTTCTGAATCGGTATGCTTCTATGTGAAGACTTTCAGGTTGTAATTATATATTTTTTTTAACTTAAGTGTTGGTGCTGTAGAAAGTTATGGGAAAGGAGAGAGATGGCGAAGAAAAGAGTAACGCAGATAATAGAGAAAAACGATATATTTCTCATTAATAAAGAAGCCCATATATGTACTGATAGAAATAAGGATAAACAGGGTGGATTGTACATGAGAGGAGAAATAGGAGGGTGAGTCAGAGAGGTTAGCTGTGGGTAATTAACATTCGCACAGTTAAGGGTACTGATGAGGTGTTAGTATAAATAGGAGTTGGTTAGTTGGATGTGGTACGTTTGTTGACAGTTAGTTGGTTAACAGGTTAAGTCCTGTGGAGGAGGGTTAAGCCTCTTGTATCATCTCTGTGTATTCAATTCTTTGTGAATAATACACGATACTATTCTTTTTCTCTTCTGTTTTTCTCTGTTGCTTGTGTGAAGAGTGTTCTTGATTAGTTTTCCCTATTGGAAACCTATCATGTACAGAGTAGGAGAACTGTCATTAGACAGTTAAAGTCGTTATGTAGTTTTGGTTTACATTTTAACAAGATCCTTGTTTCTTATTTATAACTAATGGCCGTTCTATGTTTATCAAAAATCTGAACAGGTACATGAGAATTCCACTCGTGCTGCAGAATCCCTCCTCGTGACTGCATTAAATGAAGGTCGAGATGTAATTATGGATGGTACCATGTCATGGGAACCATTTGTACGACAGACCATTGCAATGGCCAGAAATGTTCATAGATGCAGATATAGAATTGGAAGAGGCTATCACACAAATGATGATGGGACGGCTGATGAGAAATATTGGGAAGAGATTACAGATGAACAGGGGGAAACTTCTACCGGGAAAACAAGCACTCGACAACCTTATAGGATTGAGTTAGTGGGTGCGGTTTGTGACAGTTACATTGCAATTGTTAGAGCCATCAGGTATACATGCATACTAAGTTACTAATTAACTAATTGATTTTGTAAATTTAACAATTAACCTTTCACATTGGAATTTTTACAGGAGAGTTGTTGTAACAGGAAGAGCAGTCAGGGTGAGTGCACAACTAAAATCTCACCAAAATTTTGCCCGTGCATTTCCAGACTACTGTGAGCTTGTAGATAATGCTAGACTTTATTTTACAAATGCGATTGATCATCCACCAAAGGTAAATTTTAACAATTTTAATTACATTATGAAAATTTTGTTTTATTGTCCCATGTCATTAAAATAACTTTTGGAATATATTGTAGCTAATAGGTTGGAAAGATGGTGGTGAAGATTTACTGGTGCATCCTCAACATTTTAAATGCATGGAGAGGATAGCCAATTTAAATGTTGAAGCGAATTGCATTTATAATCTCTACAAGGAATCAAACATCATCATGGAACCCGGTTCCATTTGGCAAGAAATGATTTTAGCACCCTCAAGAATAGAAGACCAAAAAGAATTGAAGGAGGCTATTGAGAAATCAGAAAATCATGAGTGTTTGTTATCAGAGGAGTAATAATCGTCCTTATCTTTTAAGAGATAGTTTTGTCCTTTCTATAGGTTGTCCGATGTTATGCATTTCAGCCTGAGGTTTTGGTGGTCCAAATTACCCTTCTTTGATCCTATTATTACTTAGAGAGCACAATATTGACTTAGCAAAAATGTCACAATCATTTTCTTTCTTTGTCATGGACAAATTTCCAGTTGTTTTAAATGAATGGTAGATAGAGGAGTTATAAAAGGGACCTTTTTTATCTTTATTTTACGTCTTAAAAATTTAAAATGTGCCTTAAAGTGCATTCTTATTTTTAAACAAAAAGTATAACCTAAACAAGAAATAACGAACCGTGGTCTTGGTAGCGCCATGAAACAGAGGCTGAGGAGCATCTTGTTGAAAATCATAAACTTTAACACTTCAATTATTTCAGTGGGACTTTGGAAAAGCCTTTTAAGCTTGCGATAATATTCTGCCTCATCTGAAACAATACAGAAAAATCCTCTAGTTAGTGTGTCATTCACTACTCCATGTCTTTTATTACATCAGTTATATAGGTTTGAATCAAAAGCACCTTTTTTTATTCGGAAAAAATCAAAAGCAAATATTAGCTATAAGGCAAAACGTGAGAAAATAATTAAAGGCACAGAAGATTAGTTTAGTTGGTAACTTGTCTGAGCGTGATCTGCTTCCTGAGTTTGCTGAGTATGATGTTGATCTTTTGACCATAGTGATTGAGCATTAATTGGCTTAGAAGAAAAAGATTGTTTAAACATATCTTTTGCTTAATTCTAAAGCCATAAATTTAACGATATACTTCCTTACTTGAAAGTTCACATTTATCAATTTAAATTTACACCGTTTTAGGTTTCAAATATGATTTCGATCACCATTATTTTAATTTTTTTTTTTCACTTTTTTAACCATCCAAAACACCAAGTATATATCTCGATGGTTTTTATAACTTAATTTCAATTAAATTAAAAGTTAAATATCTTTATAGAAATGACAAATTCAAATTGCTTCCTATTTGAAACAGGTATACTTTATTCCCAAAATTTAAAAAATAAAAATAATACTTTTAACTTAATTACATTAATAATTTTTTATATAAGAACAAGTCAAATGATACAAACAATTTAAATGTTAACATAAAATATTTGACACGTTAAAAAAGTTTAATATTAATAAAAAAAATTATATTCATTTTTTGTTTTAAGTTTAAAAACTAAAATATATCAATATTTAAAATAATCAATTTTATGTCAAAGTTTAAAAAATAAAAATATATTTAATCCTTAAAATAGTATATCCAAATTAAATAACAATACACCATAACTGTATACAACTCAAACCATATGATACATGTAATCCAATACAGATTAATGTAACTTAATTAACTTATTTTATTTAAAACTAAAACTAAGTACCTAATAATAACATTCTTATATCAGAATCTTAAAAGTGAATTTAGAGAATATATATATATATATATATATATATATATATATATATATATATATATAAACTACGATAAAAAAATGTAATAAAATAATGAACCAAACTAGTTTAAGTTACTTATACATTTTTGTTCGTTATCTGTTTAAAAAACATACTTTTAAAAAGAACATGTATATCATAGACGTTGGGGGTTAACATATACAGTAAGAAAAGATTAGTGATGAGAAGCGTGGCGCAGTAAATTAGAAATAGGGATTTGAAATTAGTGTTTACAGGCAGATTGAGTAGAAAAATGGCATGTGTGCAATGAGTTTAAAAAAGAAGGCATTTACCTAATGTGGAATAATAGACACGTGAAAAATAATGATTGGAGTTTTGGAGGAAAATTCCGAAAGCTCATATTAAATGCATTGTTTTAGTACAACTTCAACATAATAATGCACATTACATGTCTATTCCACAGTGTAGACACGATGGCGACGTTGCAGCGTGCGTAGGTTCTTGCCATTAAATAATTAATTAGTTAACTCCGTCCACTATTCCTAATATAATCGGAAGATAATTTGAAGGAGATATCAGATAATTTTTTCCTAAATACAATAATAAGCCTACAAATTAAGATGTCACCCTATTGATTAAAACATTTTTATAATTATATTTTTTTAATTCGTGTATAACTTTTTTTATTAAACTTTATATTTTTATGATAAATATTCCACAATTATATAAAAAACGATTTCTTTGATGTTATAAGTTTTTTATTCATCAAACTTAAACTCAGAGTAAAGGTTAAATGATAAACACGAAAGGGTTTGTATTTATCTCACAATTTTGTTTGCTGTAAAACAAAAACTTAAACTTTCTTAATATGATTTACTATTTTATAGACTGATAGGTAAACCAGTCAAATTTATGATTACCATAATATTTTAAAGAGCGTTATTGTAAAATTAACAAATTTACTATATATGACAGATTATAATAATCTGATAAAACTTTTTAGACATGCAATGCATACATTGTTTTCTCTAAAAGTACTTTTTATTAAGAACAAACTAATATATTCAATGCATTAAAACCTTTAATTAAGAAACTAATTTAACAATAGGCCCTTTAGATTTTTCTGACAAATTGGGGAAGATTTAGAACAATCTTTATCGTGGTTAAACTTTTAAAAGCTTAAATATGTTTTAAATTTATTAATGTTGATACAAAATTGAAACTTTTTATTGTGTAAAATTTGATATATTTTTATTTTCAAATTTTAAAAATAAATTAATATAATCATTTTAATCAAATTATTTTAATTTATCAAAAGTGGTTTTAGTTAACATTAAAACAAAAACATATCAAATAATATAAACAACTCAAACATTAATATAAAATATATTTAATATATAAAAAAATAGAATAATTAAATAATAAAAATTATATCAATTCAATTTAAAAATTTAAAAACAAAAATAAAAATAAAAATAAATTTCAATTTAAAAAAATTAAAAATTAAAAATATATTTAACCTAATTTTTTTTCATTATCGTGTTAAAGTATGAAGGATTTAAAATAAAGTAGTATTTGCTGGAACCGAAATGGTTGGTACCAAGAGGCTAATATATCTTAGATATTGTATTTGGTTTGGAAATGAAATTTTTAAAAGGAAAGTAAAAACGATATATAGTATCTTAATAGTCTTTGTATTAATTTATAATTACTCTCTATGCTTAACTCATTAACTAAATTTAGTGATTACGTCATATTAATACGTAGGGTGGAGTAATTGTGGGACTAAAAAATTAAAAAAATCATAGTTCACGTTCTCACTACGCGTTAGAAACTGTTTTTGTGCAAGCAAAATTAATTGCATCAAACGCGTGATCTTGTCTCCTAGTAGTCACATCACACGTACACTAGTAATCACATCACACGTACACTAGTAGTCACATCATACGTACAGTAAATTGACTTACCTTTGCCAATATAAATGACCCGTACATGAAACATAACCTTCACTGATCCCTTATACGTGTCGAATGATCGTTAAAACAGTGCAGGACCTACCATAGACAAATTAATGAACAAATATTTGCTTTTTAAAATATCATTTAATTAAATGTAAACAAAAAACATGAAGAAACAATTTTTCAAGAGGTCTGCAACATCAAGGAATTTGAAGAACATTCTTCAAAAGCAACAGTGACAATGAGACTTAATCTAAGTCTAGGGGGAGTGATTTTTTTTTTTCGTTTTAGGAAAATATGCACGTATCATAAAAATAACAAAATCCTCTGTTAACGTTCGGTTTATAAAACTTGTGAAAAGAACAAATAAATTGCAAATAAAATAGTAAGATAAGAATTAATAATAAAATCATGGTAATTCAAATACGCTTTCAAAATTCATGAACACGTGGATATATTCTAAACAATTTCTATCATATATATTAATATATATATATATATATATATATATATATATATAATGTATTTTCTTAATAAAAAATCATTTTAGTTAGATTTTAAATTTTCACTTTCTCACTCTGAAAAATTAGACGTATAATTTATTTTTTAGGAGTGATGTTATTTTTATCTTTTTTCAAAGAAAAATTAGATAAGAGAAATATTTCTCAACTCAAAAGGTTAGAAAAAACTATTTTCTACCCAATATGCTCTAAATTATAAAAGTAATCATAACATCAAGTTTTTATTAAGAAATGTGACATTTAGTGTCATTATTACGTTAAATTGTATTAATCCATTTTACTCTTATTTTTAATGGAGTCATATCACAACGTTAATAAAAAGTTAACCAGTCTCATTAAATGTTGTATTTGTTTTTGTTTTATTTTATCATGGGATGAGAGAAAAGGGGGACGAAGGTGAGAAAGGGAGGAAAGAAAACGTTAATTTTCATATTTGTACACGCCAAAGTATTTATTACTTGTGAAACCACATACTTTTGTTCGTCATGTTTCATGGAGTTTAATACAAACATTTGTGATTTGTTTTTGACAATCAAAACTCGTGGCTCTTTTCAATAACCACGTTTTGTCGTCGTGTGCTCATATAGTCACGAAATTAAAGAGAGAAATATCAATCAAAATAATGAATGACATAGATAATAAAGTCAAATAAATCCTTTAAAACAATTAGGCTTTGTTCTTTTGTAGGGATTTGGGGGAGATGATTTGAATGAATTTGAGTGGATTTGAGGGTAATTTTTTGTTGTTTTTTTGAGTGTATTTGTGGGTAATTGAAAATGGATTTGGAAGTAAAGTTTGTGAGAAATAGTATAGGATTTGATTGATGTGACAAATAAAAAAATTTGTTTAATTGATAAAAATTGAAGATTACCAAAATACCCTTAGTTATTAAAATAATATAAAATGATAATTATTAATATTATATTTAATTATAAAAATATTTGTAAAGAGTAAAAAATTAAATTAATAATAATAATAATAATATATTATTATTTATTATTTATTTTATTAATATTAATATTAATATTATTAATGTTAATATTAATATTAATATTAATATTCATGTTGATGCTAAGAATCTATTTCAATCAAATACATTAGGGTAAAATTGGAATTTATAACAATTCCTTACAAATCTGCGCTGGGTAGAGAAGATTGAAAATTTACTTCATCCCGCAAATCTACTCTTTTCATCGCCCGCAAATTTATCAAAACGAACATAAAACTCAATAGAAATCCATCATTGCAAATCATCAACAACAGTAAATACCTTAAAGCGAACACGACATTAGGCTTTGTTCTTTTGTAGTGATTTGGGGGAGATGATTTGAAGGGATTTGAGTGGATTTTTTAGGGTAATTTTTTTGTTGTTTTTTTGAGTGGATTTGTGGGTAATTGAGAGTAAATTTGGAAGCAAAGTTTGTGAGAATTAGTGTAGGATTTGATTGATGTGACAGATTTAAAAAATTAATTTAATTGGTAGAAATTAAAGATTACCAAAATGCCCATAGTTATTAAAGTAATATAAAATGTTATTTATTAATGTTATAGTTAATTGTAAAAATGTTTATAAAGAGACCAAAATTATAAATAATTTTTAAAATTAATTTTTAAAAATTATAAAATTTATAATGTAGTAAAATGAATTTATTTTTAAATGTAGTATTTGTTTGTAATATAATGTACTACCAAGTAGTATCAATTTATTTGTTACCAAAGTGATATCGATTAATTTTAAACAAACATATAATTAAACGAAGTTATAATATTATATGACCTAAAAAAAAGTATCAACATAATAACATACAAATATATTTGTAATAGTTCATGATGACCTTGCTTCAGTGAGGTATCGTTGCAATATAAAATGATAATTGTTGATGTTATATTTAGTTGTAAAAATATTTATAAAAGGAAAAAAAAATAATTATTAAAATTAATTTTAAAAATATAAAAAAATTGTAATTTTAGTAAATTGAAATAATTTTTTTAAAATATAATGTTTTTTTAATCTAATTTACTACTAAGTGATATGTTTTTTTTATTGAATAAAATTTAATATTTATGAAAAAATAAATCATTCACCGAAAATTAAACAATGATTTTTAAAATTCAATTTAACCTCAAACTTTTCTATTCAGGTTTAGAGAAAAACCTTGCCTTTAAATATAAATGGCATTTTAGAATAGAATGGTAAAGCGTCAAAAGGTGAATTTGGGGGTTCAATCTCTTTGCTTCAACCTCGTTTGGAAGAAGCATCAAGTAGCCTTTGTGCCCATGAAAAATTTTCATTGGTCCGTTCGATCGTGTTTAAAAGCAATTTGAATGAAAAATTGAAGGATGAAGGGATGGGATGAGATTCAATCTTCTTTATCTTCTTGATCGAGTTCCACGTTGGGCCATCAAGCTTCCTCTCGGTTCGGCCATCAAGCTTCCTCCCGATCTGTTCAACTTGGCCGAGTTCAACCTCAGGCTCCGACTCACCAGACCATCTTCTGCAAATACACACAGGAAGCGGGAATCGAATACCATGGAGAGGAACGAATACAACGACAACAAACCGAATCTCACAGGAGGGGAACCGAATATAGTGGCGAAGGAACCGAATACCCATTCAGTTTTCTTACTTGAGGTGGAACCGCATACAGTTCCCAAGAACTGAATACCACCATTGTTTCTCCTCTTTTGCATCTTCATTCTTCGTCTTCAACCTCTATTTTCTTCAATTTCATCCATCAACCTCATTAACATCAAGCCCCTTCTTGATCTTCATCTCCTCGGAATGGCTCTAACCTGCAAAAACAACAAAAAAATTCACAAAAAAACCATTAGATCTTATGACCTCATTTGCTGCTCACAACCAACAAAGTAAATATATATTTAACGTGTTAATTTTTTTCATGGTATTCTAGAAAGTTACGAGGACAAAAATGATATTTTGTTGAAAATCAGTGCAAATCACACCAAAATAGCAAGAGCGGATCTCGCAAATCATCGCAATTCCATCGTTGCAAATCATTGCAAATCAACTGAAACGAACACAATCAATCTCGCAAATCATCTCTCGCTTTTTCTCTTGAACAGTGAATTCCGCACAAGCGAACATAGCGTTAGTGATGCTTCTCTTTGTTTTCTCATGGTATGTTTAGTTTATGATTTTTTATAGATTTTATATTGAGAGATAAAATAAACTTTAACATATAAACTTATGTAAACTTTATTTTATAAATATTTATGTAATATTTAAATTAAATTTAAAGTTTAATTTTTTTATATTTTTGTATGTTGATTTTTATATTTGGGTCTTAGTTTTGAATAAAATCTATAAAAATATTTTGATATTCAAGTTAGTGTTTTATTTGAGTTTTTTTTTTAAGAGAGATTAGTTGAGAAAAACTAATCTTTTATCTCAAGTGTTCATCTATTTATATTTTTTCTTATAAGATAATTTACAATTCAAATGATTAAGGAAAGCTCAAATATGACTTAAGGTAATGATTTGTCCATAATCTTTACTGAATCGTGTTTGTGTACATGTTGTGTTAGTTGAGTCTTTGATTGTTATTAGTCAAGATTAAACATTTTTGACTTAAGTGTGTCTAAAATTTTATATGTCGTGATGTGAAAGTCTTACTTAATTATTGACATGAATATCCTACCATAAAAGAAAATAGTAAAAGTGTTAAGAAGTAAATTTTAAATCTATCCTATAAAATAATCTTGTAACATGATGTTTGTACTCACATATATATTTTAAATTGATATTGTCTCTATTTAATGAGATTTCTAACACACCCCTCACGTCGAGATATATACATATTGAATATGTGACTGCATATTAATAGGTGATTCGATAACCGCACATAAACTCATCATAAAATAAATTTGGTTAAGATAGACTCAAACTCAGAACTTTGATATCATATTAAGAAATAAATTTTAAATATAATTCAACCTTACAAAATTAGTTTATAAAATAACATTTACACCTTTTATATATATCAAATACACATTACCATGAATATCATTTCAAAATAAGAAAATATCATGCAACCTAATTAACAAGTTTCTAGTCTATATAAGACTTTTTAAATAAAATGTCAAATACAAGTTACCATGAATATCATTTCAAAATAAGAAAATATCGTGCAACCTAATTAATAATTTCTATGTAGTACAAGTATGATAATAAAAAAATTTAATGATATTTTAACAAAAATAAAATTATTAAATATGACTTATAGTTTTATTTTTATTTTTCAGACTACAGTTATAAACAATTCTTAAAAACGAATGTAGGTGGTAATTAGTTTTTTTTTTAAAATTAATTAAAGAGATAAAATTTGCTTTCACGTGGGAAAGCAAGTTTCGGCTTGAATTTGGTGATCCACGTGCTTTGTGGACTACTTGTTATCCTAACAAGTAAAGCTGTTTCAAAACTACTAAAATAAAATCGAATTTGATACAATTTTAAAAAGAGGAAAAATTATTATTTACACTTACGACTTTTAGAGTGAGGTAGTAAAATAATTTATATTTTAAATGTGAATAGATAGAAATATTAAAGCAAATAAATTCATTAACAAAATCAAATTTTCACTTTTTACACTATTTTTAATAATCACATACATTAATTATCATTTATCATTTATGGCTTTATTTTTAAAATTAATATTTGTAATTATTGTCACTGTCAAGCTGAATTATCGGAGTCATATGCATGGTATTCAGTAATTCAACAGAGGAGCTCCCACAAAGTTATTGAACCTGACCCATTGATTTGCTTTATTTTTCATAAATCATGTAATTGTAAACCTAATTTATTGATCAATTTGAAATATCATAGTAGTAACGAGCGCAGGTCATTTTGATTGAACAACATAAATATTTTGTGTTATAGTCATTTTACTTTTATTTTGTAATCACTTGTGTGTTTGTGATCTCTAACATACATATATAAAATATTTTCTTCCAATTTATCTTTGATCTCTCACGACTTAAATCCTCTCTCTGAAATATTTCTTTTTCTTGTAATATAAGATCATTATATTTGTAAAACATCACACACAAAAAATGCTATAAGCTAAATTTATTTTAAATAGATTCATATAAGCACATACTTTCACAACTTATCTATATAGGGAATATCATTCACAAATAAACTCATTCTTCTAATCATATCACAACAAAGAATCAAGTGTCCAACATCTCTCAATCTAATCAATTACCTCGCATGCCATAAAACATTGATATCACATCAACACAAACACTTCACTCTATTTTTGAAAGACTCGTGTATTAAATTAAACTCAAATAATATACTATACTCATTTCACTCTTCACAAAACAACAATATAATTAAATCAAACCTCTCATTCTAAATTCAAAAGTTATTATATATTAAACACAAATACTTTCTATACCAATTATCAACTTTAATGACCACCTCACCTTCAGATTCAAGTCCTTTAATATAGAGTATTAGAAGAAAAGGAAATGTCTTTCCTTGCCTAAATGAAGCTTCTTAACTCAAATTACGCTTCAAGAATCCTTACTCTAACAAGATGCAATACTTGTACATCCAAATAAGATGAAAGATCACATACTTTAACAGTCCTATAAAGGCTCAAATCTATCTTGAGCTTAACTGAGTCACATGCAAGCAACACATCCCATGTATGTATGTAAAGCTTCTAAAATGGTTTGAGAAAAGAGTAAAAGATGACTCTAGTTAAGATTATGATTTGATAGATTATACTTTTCTACACTAAGTTTTCTATGATAGATTTTAATTTTAAAAAATATGAATAAATTTGTTAGAATATAGAGAGAAATCTAATGGGAAAAAAAATAGTTTTGGAGAGTGCGTGATTTTTTACATAAATGCTCTTACAAAACCTTTTAATTACTTTTTAGGTATAATATTGAATATCCTACCTTCTAACGTCATTGACTATTGATGAAAAATTTATGAAATCACCTCAAATTATAGCAAATACCCACTGTACTGATTTTATTAATATACTGTTGATATATATTTATACATATACTTAAATTTTCTATATAATATTAATCTTTACTTTTATTAGATATAATATTTATTAAATTTTATAAACGTAATATTTTTATTTGTCATTCCTATATCTTTTGTAATTATTTTATTAACAACAATTTCTTAATATAAATTCAGTTAAAGAAATGTATGATTAATATACTATTATATATAATAAATATATCATATTTAGTAAATATAATAATTTATATTATATAAGAAAATTATCAGTATATACATAAGTAATATTTCAATATAATTAATATGATTGTAGGCTCTTATTCGATATACACTTAAACACTCATTTTGACAACCTAGTGTTATATACGTAGAAAACAATTAGCCATTATTTGGATTTGAGGAAAGTGGAAGAGAAAAATAAAAGTTAAACAAGGGAGAGATGAGAAAAAAACATTGGAGTTGTTTGATAAAATTGAAAGATAGTGGACAGAGAAAAATAACTAATAGAAAATATACAAAAATGCAAGTATATTATTTAAAGAAAAAATAATTATTAATGAATTAAATTTTAGCGCTTATATTTTTTTTAAGTGTTTTTATTTAATAGTGTCAAACTCAAATATCGATTAATATAGTATGAATGATTCGGAATTTTAAAAATATATGTTGGAGTACTGAACTCTTGCTTCAGTAACATGTGAGTTACACTGGCTCACTTACATGATCCTTATCCAACTTATTCTCGTTTAATTGTTTTATATTATAATAATAAAAGCTCTTTTCACATAGCTGTTAACCTCGTGTTTTACGAGGGTATTAAATATTTAAACATAATTAAGGTCTTGCTTTGAGTCTCATCCTCCAAATAGCTGTAGACATTTTTACTAAAGATTTTCTACTTAAACCATTCATCAGCAACTTTATCTAAGTCAGAGTTAGTATTTGGCTGATTCTTCTTCTACCTCCCTTTTTTTCTTCTTTCGAAATGTGAATATTTTGGAATCTGAAAATATATTTTAAAATATACATTTTGAAATGTTTTTTCAATACATTTTGAATTGTACCAATGAAAAAATATTTTTATATTTTTTGGATTGCTCAATTCAAAATACATTTTAAAAGAAAATTATATTCTAATCCAAAAGATATTTCTATATCCAAAACACATTTTAAAATACACATTTCAAAATACATTAAAAAAATTCATTTCAGAAAGTGCATTTCAAAATGTATTTCCAAATCCAAACATATCTCTCAAATTATATAATTTAGAATGTATTTTAAAAAAATAATTTTGAATTATACAATTCATAAACTATTTTTGAATTTGAAAATATATGTATTTTGAAATGCATTTAAAAATATATATATTTCAGAATACACATTTTGAAAAATATTTTCAAATCCAGAAATATATTTTAGAAGTATATACATTCTAAAATATATTAAACAAAAAAAATTGGATTGAGTGGATGAATTTCCTTCTTCCGGATTGAAGTTTTCACAGGCTCCTTCTTCTCCCTATCTCCATTTTGTCCACCATAAGAGACCCATTCACACTCTTCACACACAAACCAGTTAAAAAAAGAAAAACAGGGCACATAACATCTCTATTCTTCTTTACAATTAAATTCAATCTTCCTTAATAGTTTATAACTTTTTTTAACGAATGTTGTGTTTCCACCACTAACATCTCTCTACCATTGTCCCTTTATCTCATATATCCATATATCTATTATGATTAATAAAAGGCATTTTGTGACATATAGTAAAACAAGTAAGAATGGTAATAACACAATAAATAATAGGTTGTTTGCAATGTACTGTATATTTAGATAAGATAAAAAGATTTGAAAAGTGTAAATAAAATTATTAAAGAAAATTACTTGTAGTAATTATAAGAGTAAAATAGTACATGCAACTCTAAAACGACTTATCTATTTATATAAAGTTACAAATAATAATAATAATAATAATAATAGTAATAAAATGTATGAGAGGTTAAATAATAATCACGAGTTTGAAATTTAACAGTAATTTCGTAAAACAAAATAATTGTGGTCTATTTTTCCTTTTTGAACCGAATATAGTTCGCTAATAAGAGATTTGACAAGTGACGGGATTTAAGGTAGATTATTCAAGTTCAGCGTTCTAAACTATGCGCCACAAACATGGACAGAGGAAATAAAAAATAAAAATAGGAGATGAGAAAGAAAGAAGGATAATAAACTGTTTGTATAAAATGTAATTCAAGCCATCTACATCAATAAACAATCAACCAACAAATTTTGGTTTCACTTACTCATAATCCGTCATTTTCATTTTTGTTGAGGGTGTTAGCAAAATGATGAAGATGAAGTTTTGATGATGTCCAAATCAAGTCAAGAACAAACAAGACTCATGAAGAATGATCTTTGAAGACTTGTAACCTCTTGTAAAAATTTGTATGATCATAGGAAAATTAGTAGTTTCTTGTATGTATTCAAAAGTGATGTAAAAATAAATCAAGAGCAAAATCTGTGCAGTGTTAATCGATTAACAAGGGGTGTTAATCGATTAACGTTAATCGATTAACAGAGGGCGTTAATCGATTGTTCCAGAGGCAAATGGCGAAGCACAGCATTTCAGTGTTAATCGATTAACAAGGGGTGTTAATCGATTAACGTTAATCGATTAACAAGGGCTGTTAATCGATTAACATAGTTACCGTTTGAAAAACTAGCCGTTTTTAGAGACGTTGAAGTATCCGTTGGGTTGTTAATCGATTAACCACTGTAGCTAATCGATTAACACAGTCAGAAAGTCTAAAAGCGAAAATGGAGGAGCCTTTGGATGAGTCTATAAATAGACTCTCATTTTCTCTCAAATCCAACTCTTCCCTTGTGCTCAAGTACTCTGAACTATTGTGAGAACTCTGTGAAATTACTGAAGCTAAGGAAACTCTTGTCTGCAAAGTCCTGAAGTGGTACTGCGGTGACAGAGGAATAGCTTGATCATCCTTGGTGTGTCTGAGGAAGTGTCTGGAAGAGAATCATCCTTCGTGAAGCATTCGAAGGAGGTGATCATCCTTTGTGAAGATTCAAAGGAGGTGTAAGTTCATCTCTTGTGGTTTCAAGAGAGGTGGTAATTTCTAAACTGTTACAAATTGTTTTTCTGTGTGACTAATATTTGTAATAGTTTTGTGATAGTGAAAAAGTTTTATCTTATTTGAGATAAGCGACTGGACGTAGGATCCTAGTGATCTGAACCAGGATAAAATACCTGTGTAATTTTTCTCTTTCCCTTACTCTGTTATTTACGTTAAATTATCTGCTTAGTAAGAAATTAAGAGAAAAATATTAAAAAGGGATAATATTTAAATATAACCAATTCACCCCCCCTCTTGGTTTGTTTCCACGCTAACCATTCCGCTGCAGCCGCTCTGACAGAGGGCGCTTCATTTTGAGAAGATGGGAGATTCCTGCAATAACGTGTAAACGACTGCTCGGGACACCTGTCTTTGCCAGGGCCTTGCCATTGTGGTCGAGAAGCACAAAACAAGGAACATAGCTAACATCATAATGAAGGAGCTGCGATACGAACATTCAAAACCAAGTCAGCAAGAAGTAATGAGAACAAAATGGATTCTCCTGATATTAAACAAATAAATAACATGTTCAATGATTTCTATACAACATTATCCTTCAGGAATCAGAAGATAGAAAAAAACACCAAAATGAAGGTAATACAATAGTACTGAGAGCTTGAACTATTTCAAAGGAATTTCAAGTAAATAGATTTTTTCAAGGTCAACATAATTTCTACGAATAGCAAGCTGAGGTATTTAAACAAAACTTCCAACTGCTTCCTAAATTTGAAATTCTACTGTTTCCATCAAGAAAAAGATAAAGGCTCATGTATCTTCTCTATTGAAAATGTATATTACTTTATAATTAAAATATGTAATATGTTCTTCCAGATCCTTCCAAAAAACTGATGTTTCTTCACAGAACCATCATCTCAAGTTTCACATGGGAATACGCCGAAATCACATTTCTACAGAAACTATATACACCGAAGGACATATATGGAAAATGGATCTAGAAAATTAAGTATATGGTGATAATTTTTGGCTGAAGTGTGATCCTAGGATGGATGTCTTAGTTTGGACAAATTTGGGCATTGCCCATTCATCAATTTTTATTAGTATACGGTGATAATTGAGATATTCAAGGAAGCAGCATTTTTTCAGTTGAAAGGTAAGGTTAAACATGGAAGCAGCATCAATGCATGATGTACATAATCCAAGACAAGATACTGGGTTAAGGCCAATTTAAGCAGAAACAGTAGTGCAAATAAAATTTGCATGGTTTGCTTGCATGTAGAGGTCATTCTGAAAGAATGAACAAAAAAAAAAAGGCCAAAGTTACAGAGATGAAGAGACGACAAAACAATACTTCTTCAAAGGGATATATTGACCACAATCACATTTGAGGAAAACAAAATTGACAAACAGGTCTGCATCTTGAAGAGGTAAAAAGCATGGCTTGGAGCAGGAGACAGAGTCACAGAACGTCAACCTAATGGCTTAGTCAGGTCTGCCCAAACGTGGTTCAGCATAAAATGAATAATTATCTTATTATTTGCTAAACCCCCATGCCCCATTAAATTCTTCCTAATAACCAAACTGATATGTAAGTTTATACACAACAATTAAAGAAACAGAACAATATAAAATAATTACAAAACATCAAACCAAAATTTATATTCTTCACAGTCCAATGGCATATAAACCAATCTCCATAACAGAAAAAACATAGCTAACATCATAACACCTATGCTGTTGCGTGGCTGCATGGTATTGTCCATACTACTCTAGAACAGTTATTGTAAAAGTATTATTCTAGTCGTTTAGTTCCTATTCATGAAAATTATTTTATATACTAGAATTAGATCTATTGCAATAGATAGATATTATTTTTATCAAGGGTTTCTGTTAAGAAAAGGGTTTAATTGCTGTAACTTAGTTTCATTTTCCCAGAACTGTAATAGGTTATTTTTTATTTTTCCTACATGCTTGTTAGAAGAACAGCCTTCTTATCTGTCTCCCAGATTTACTAGTTCATTTTTTCTGTCTCTTCCATTATACTAAATGGCCATTATTATTCTACAACAATCCAGTAACAGAAATGAAGTGAAGCAATAACACTCAGCATCATGAACTCTTGTACGAAAAAAATGTCAGTTGGATTTACCAAGCCCAGGAAATAACTCGGATGCACAGAATGCTCATGCAATTTATGCAACCAAACAGAAACCTTGGCTGAGATGAAGTTTGATCCCATGTGGGGATTCTCAAAGGCCAGCAAAAGCCAAAAAACATTCTGCTTCTGAAACCCACATAGCAAATACTGAGTTTTTTTTTTTTATTTCTTACTACTAAAGGTTTGCAGAAATCAGTAACAATCAATCAGAACTTCCTGAAGGTACTATTCAAATATATTGCTCCACCAGCCAACGATGTTTCTCAAGATAATTTTGAACAATGAAGGCAGATCTGAAATCATTAATGAATAGCCTATCTGATAGGTAAAAAGGAAAGACAACCTAATGATACAAACCAGTGTTTTTCTCCCAATTCCACTCCAAACTAAGAGTGATATCTTTTCTTTTTATTTCTTTGTATACCCAATCATCTCTAAGCTTATCTAACTAACTGGTGCAACTAACACATGCTAACCCGCTTTTCATTTGGGTGTCGTCAGTGGAAACTACAGGTTTTCAAGTATCATGATTTAATTCTTTGAGCATAAAAATGAAAATTACCAATTGATGGGAATTTTTTTATAGGGGATGAACATTGAAAAATATAGTTATTCCACATGATTCATGTTTAAACTGAAGATGAAAACTTAATGAACAATGTCTTTATTTCTTAAAGTAGTATTCAATCAATAACATTATAGTCATGGTCTGGGTCAGCCGCATTCAGATGTTGTTCATAATTTAGAGTATAGCCTTACTCACTATGCAAAAACATAATTCAGAGTTTAGGATGAATTATATAACACAGAAATTAAGAAATTAGCTTCTAGAATAAATAATGTGGAAAAATTCTACAGTTTAGTTTATTTTCACACACACATATATAGACACACCTGCATTTTAGTTTGTGAAAAGGTCCATTTGATACCTCAGGTAGCCAATTGGGATTCTCAGCATCAGCCATGACAATATTGAGCCAGTGAGAGTTCCGGGTTTCGACTTCGGAAACAAATTTGAACAGGGAATTACAGAGCCTGCACTTGGCTGAGTAGAATTCCACCAAAGTCGCCTCCTTGGCGCTTGCCAGAGCCGAAGCAAATGCCCTCTGTTCTGCCTCCGACTGTGTGAGAGTCGTTTTCTTTTTCCAACCTGAAACAGAGCTCGCAAAATTGAAAGGTATTAAACCAAGGTTTTGGAGAGATTTCAATGGCCAAGGACCCTCAAACTTGCAGGGACCAGGACTAGAATTAGGGTTTGTTTCATTCCATGGCCATTTCAGGTAAAACATTTGTTTAGGTTTAGGATTGGGAACAGAAATCGAATCCATTAAGCCACATCAGAGACTACAAACAATAGTCAAATAGCTAGTATAGTCGGATAGATATCATAAAGAAATGACAACATCCTTCCATAAAGACGATGAACTTTTTATAATTTTAATATAAATTATTTTAATTATGAAATAATAATAATATAGATAATGATTTAGATAAATTAATGTATGTACATTAATATTTATTCAATAAATATTGATAACTCCGTACCAAAATCTGGTAAAGATAATTATAAGGCTAAGTGTTGCTATTTAAACTGACAGGATGACGAATAATAAAAAAATAGATTTAAAAATAAAGTTTTTGAATCATGATCGTAGTTTATTATGAAAAACTGTAAAAAATACGTGTTTGGTTTATAAAACTGCATTTTAGATTCAAAAATCGGTTATGCATAAAAAGAATATTAGCACCTTACAACATTAGTTAGTCAAATATGAAAAATGGTGTGGTTTCTTCTAAATGTTTATTTTTTTGGAAATAAGAATAAAAGAAGATAACAAGAAAAAACTAAAAATATATTTTGAAAATTTTGAGACCAACAAATATTAATCTCGCTCTTTGTATTTTCATTCAAACTGGAAAATCAAGGGCAACATAGTTTAAAAGAAAGATTAGTTTGAAAGTTTTGATACTTCTAAATTATTTGAAAATGAGTGTCCTGTAACACAGATGACCTAACAAATACCAAAAAGAAAATAGTGAAAACGTATTTTTAAGTTATTTTTTAAGAAATAAAGATTCAAGTAATAAAACAACACATACGATCGCACGAAAAATTGTACTTTTAATTTTGGATATTGGACGACATGGACCACCGTACAAACATCCAAAAGAAATCAGTGAAAAATTATTTTTTAAATTTTAATCTTTATAGTTTTTATATTTTTTATTGTTTTAAAAATTTACATTTATTATTGTTTAAAGCAGTTTTATTTTCATGAATATTGAGTAAAAAGAGTACAAAATTTTAATTAGTGAGAAAATAAAAACATAGATGTATATGTAAAATATAGGGCATAACTAAAAAGAGGGATAAAACTGGAAGACAAAGTGGGTGGGCAGCGGAGGGTAAAAGCAAATAAAACATACAGGGATGCGAGATAGTGAATGCGTGGTGCGGTGAGCAATTAAATGTGTGGTGTGTATAGTGACAGCCGAAACAGAGTAAAACAGTGGTGTCTGTGCAGTGAACATGAAATGCATAAAGTAAAGTAAATTATGAACATGCCCACAAATAAAAATAAAATATACAAGGGATGGGGGTTAATTTATATGGGAGTGCATGGCGTGAAATGAAAAAAGCAGCCCACTTATCTTTCTTTCTTCTTTGTTAAAAAAAACAACGGTATTACTTCCAGCACCCTATTAGTCCAGATTTCATTTTTTTCTGAATTCATTAAAACAAATTTGGAATTCATTAAAGGTATTATATGGTTCATTAAATTATTTTCAAAAGTAATTCAGTACCTTTGCTTCTCTTTGCCTTCTGAAAAAAAAGCCTTATAACTTAGAAAATGATGGATTATTTATACTGGATGATTCTGCTTGTGTGTGAATGTCGTTAAATCCTTCCCAAAATCTGTTTACAACTCACTGTGTGTTTCTTTGTCTTTACTCTCTGTGTTGTGATTTTGTTTCAAAAGAAATCTAGTATTGTGGGAATGAGGAGAACTCGTGTGAGTATAGGTTGAAGATGATTGTCAGATATTGTGAGTGTGTGTTTTTATTTTTTGTGTGTAGAGAATTAGGAGTTTTGGATGATGGTAGTGGACGAATGAATCTCCTCTCCCACCAAATGGAAGTTTTGTTTTGTATATGAATGAGGTTGTATTTTAAAAAAATAGAAAGTCCTGATAGTTACGAAGAATGAAGGAAGACTGCTCCCTCCTCTTTGCACATTTTGCTAATTACCGGATTCACATTGTATTGGGAGTGGTAAATTTTAGGTGTGGTGGAAAGCAAAACGGTGGTGAGAAAACTTAACACTACGGACTATTGAGCCTAATTTTAGAAAAAGGGGTGTAGAAACTGAAATAAAATAGAAAATGAATTGGGCTTCCAGCCATTATGAAAGGCATATAGGAAAGGTGGAGATATACAAAACTAATTAATTATTCCATCATGTTTTTTTCAAAAAATTTATTATTCTCCCTTTTCAAATTTTGTTTTATACCGCTTATAAGCTGCATCAAATAATTGACTTATAGATGTTACCATGAAAACGATACAGTGATCTTTCCCTGTCTTAAATCCATACTACTAACAAATATCAAACTAAACCTCAAAACCTATAGTGATAGTTTAATGCTGCTCCAACGTATCACAAAATAATTTGGTCATATATTTTAATGATCTCTCTATTCTTTCAATGGAGTTCTTCAATTCCATTTGATCACGTTTTCTTGAAGGTGATAGAACAACAATCTTACTCCAAAGAGAATCAGGTTCCATTATGCGATTGGGTTTCTTGTTAAGTTCGTAGACGGAATCAGCTTCAACATTCAAATCGCTCAATTCTTTTAAGAGCTTGGTTTTTTTAATATATTCCTGTCGATCCTCATCATGGAAGATGCTCCATATAACCTGTTATGTATTACAAATAAATTGTTATTTCCATTACATGTTAATATTCACATAGTAAAATTAAACTCTCACATTTGGTGGACTACCAACAAAATCTGCGCCGCTGAGTATGGCTTTATCAACAAGATCACAATATCTTGGAAATGCATTAGCAAACATTTTGTGATATTTCAACTGTGAATTTACGTTCACTGCACTCCTTGTTATTATAGCTTTGCTGTCAAAATTTCAATGGCAATGTTAATCATCAAACCAATAAAAAAAATTACCTAATTAGTAACATGGTACAACTCACAAACATGTATACCTAATGATTTTAACCATAGCAAGATAACTCTCACAAACCATGCCAAGTAGGAAAATTTCATAAGGCTTTTGTGTGCATGGTTCTCCGTTAGAAATTCCTTTTGATTGATTTTCTTCTTCTGTGTCATGTAATTTCTCCCAGTAATTTTCAGTGACGGTTCCATCTTCAGCTACTTTATATCCTACTCCCATTCGATATCGGTATTTGTGAATATTTCTTGCCATGACAATAGTCTGCTTTACAAACGACTCACATGATAATGTATCAACCATGATTACATCTCGACCCTCGTTTAGAGCTGTCACAAGCTTAGATAATGCAACATGGGTGGAAGATTGATGCATCTGTTCAAATTTTAAGTAAAAATAACTCATAAGAATCTAACATATCTCAGTCATTTGGTAATATAACTAAATTCAAAAGAAAATTTATATGAACATGAAAGTTCTTAAAATCTAATATGGATTTATATATACAGTCTGTCACATGGTGCACATATAACATCAGGTTAAAGGAAAAATAACATGAAGTAGATAGACGTGGAGGAAAAAAGATATATGGATTCAACTTTTTTCACTGACATTTAAAAAATATAAGATTAGTTCAAAAGATTTAAAAGGAATAATGGAAAAGATTCTAGATTCAATTTTTCCTAACAAGTAACATTTATTATAAAAATAAAAATAAAAAATGAAGGTGTTCACACAAACATACCAATTCAGCAGTTTGGAGCATGTCATCATGGTGAACTCTTGAATTAAGGGCCATATATATGATTTCAGTCTCATTAAAGACATTTGTCTCAACTACCACAGGATTTTTAGCTCCTTCATAGCAAAATATTCTGTCAAAGCCATTTGATACGTATAAATAATTTTACTTAGATATGCAAAACTAAGTTAGAACACAAAATTTCTTTTATACTTTAATATTGAATTTAGAGTGTTATGATTCACGAGTGTTTATTGCAGAGTCTATTCTATAACAAGATAAACACTACTCAGATTAATTTATATGTTATATGAAGTAGTGAGATCCATCCTCTATATAGTGAGATAAACATTTACGAGTGTCAAATACTTGGACTAGAGTGCTATAATTAGTATTTTATGAAATTTGTGTTTTAATCATTGATACACAATTTAATTATTTTTGCACTAAACAAATTTTGCAAAACTATAAGTATCATAGAATAATAATTTTGCAGGATTGAAAGTTGAGTAATACACTCTAATAATATCTTCAAAGATAAAAGTCTTTTTGGTTCCCATGCCACCTCCTATAAGTAGTAACACCGGACGCCTTTCACTGAGTATCTTCGTATCCGTGTCATGATTTGTTGTTTTCACCTGCATATTCTTGCTTACCTTTTCAAACCTTTGTTGTCTTTGAACCCTTTCAAACCTTTGTTTTCTGTGAACACCACACCATATTAGCCAAACAAATATTATATATATATATATATATATATATATATATATATATATATATATACTTATTTTCGCATTACATTCCCCTCAACCTAGAAAAATATATATATTAAAACTATAAAAACTTTTAGCTCCATCATAATATGGTGACATTAATTTGAACTACCTTAGAAAATATTGTAAAAATTAAGATTAATATAATTTTACCTCATAACTTCCAATATAATTTTCTTGAATTTTTTTGTATGTGGAGACTCTTCCCTTAAAGCCTATATATAAAAAAAATATGATTAACGCATTAGAGAGAATAATATAATGTCATAATTTATTTTGGAAGGGTCACATCAACTTTATTATTTATCAATATCTGTTTCCATTTTATTTACGAACTTTATATATATATATATATATATATATATATATATATATATATATATATATTTAAAGAAGAAAAAAAATATTGGTAAATGAAGAAGGTAAGTTAAGATAAATACCAAACTAATGAGATGTGTAACTTGATTCCAGTGAAATGCTAAATAAGTGTTAACGCATCTCTCAATCTCATCTATGAGTTTCGTATATAAATCCCAAGGATAGCCATAGACACTACAAATGTATTCAAAGATATTTTCATCACATTCTTTGGATCTTTTCAGAAAGTCTTGGGCCAATATACATAATACTGGAACTTCATTAGCATCTTTAAATCCAATCTGTCTTGCTGCAACCACATCATTAAATAAGATAGTCAAAACATTATATAACATACCTTACCCTTGTGTACACGTGTCTTCACATTATGCATTATAACCCTTGAAGAAAACCTGTTTTAAGGTTGTTATACTTGGAACTTTTCCAATAACTAAAAAGGTATCCATTTTAATGTAGAAAATGATTGTAGACACACTAAAAAAGTGCATGAACATTTAATATAAAAAGAATAAAACATAATAAATTTATACATGAACATTGAATATAAATATAATAAAATAATAAATTTATAAGTTAGGTAAATAGAAAGATAGATAAATTGAAAAAACAAATATATAATAGACAATGTACATAAAATCATGATATATGTGTATTTTTCTTTTAATTAATTCCATAGGTGAGAATAAGGAAATTGAAAGTCACAAATTAAACATTATACCAACGTAGTGGGAGAACTTTTCAATCTCTATAAGATCGTTAGATTTCGTCTTTTTTAGGAGTGGAATCAACTTCTTCTGCTTTCTAACTATCTTTGCACGTCGTCTCGCATGTCGTCGGTAGGTTGTGGTGAGAGCGACGACAATTAATCCGGCAACAGAGGCAGCTAAAACTTGTAATAATTTCATTTTCTTTAAAACTCAAATCCTAACTATTTGTTTAGGTTTACAGGTAAAACTGGCAAAAGAATCTATTAATTTGGTTGCTTTATAACTATAATTTGTCACTGTTCGCCTTTTTCTTAGGTTTTTTTTATTATACATATATAAGTCTAAATTTTAACAAATCACGACTTCCGGATCTCAACCACCAAGGCATGACAATTAATAACCACAAATTAAATAGTATGTTCTTCACTTCAAGCCACATGTTATAATAAAAATAAAAGAGAATTATCACACTTATGAAGGGTTTTACTAGCACTCGAGTCTCATTCTTGTTCAAACTCCTCTTATAATGTAGGGGCACAATCCACTTGTTATTCTTGGCATTCATAAGCTTCAAAACAGCAGTTGGTTTAATCAACTTCACCACTTTTACGGGAAGTAACGTATATTATTTTCTCAATTAAGCTTTTATAATTTTTTTAAAATAGACTCAATCTTTATTTCATTATATTGAAATTTATATTCCTTTTATAAATATCACATGTCATATTATAGTATTTTTGTTTTTTTAATTATTTATTTATCACTTTTGTTTATTTTAAGTTTTGTTAACTTGTCAATATTGTTAGTGTCAAGTATTAGTGTTAATAATATCATATATCTATGTCTTGTATTTAACTTATTTTCTATATTTATTTTTTAACTTAATTAAGTACCAATTTTTTTTATGTTGTTGACTTTTTTTTTTGGTTTTGTGTATGTTCTAAATATGTTTTGTAAAATATACTTTATTCCTTTCAAAGATTGGAATTTCATAACTCCTAATTAATTAGTGCAAAAAATGTTTTTCGAAATCACTTAATAGATTTTGGTTTCAAGAGAAATAAAATCTTTCAAAATGATATTTTAGAAATATTTTATGATATTTTTGAAATATTTTTCCTAACTATAGTTTTGGTTCTAAAATAATCAAATCACATACTAGTACATGTTTTGGTTATTTAAAAAACCAAAATCCATCACAAAATTTCAAAAGTGCCATTATTATTTTTTAATTCTATCTCTTTGTCAGATAATAGGTTTCGATTTTACAAATAATGGAAGTCTATTGCTTTAATTATAAAATCAAATTATAATAAAATTATCATATGTTATAAATTTATCCTCACTGTTAAGGGTCTGGCGTCCAACACTAAAACATTTTAAAATTTAAGTTTTTGTGCGATTCCAAAGGCACCTAACATGAGTATTTGCTTCAAATTAATCTTTTATTGTCCCAAAACATGTTTCTTTGAGTTCATTTTTCATATATTTAGAACTCTACTAAAGACATTTATTTCATTATGTCGCTTAGAACTCTTTTGTTTTCCTCTACAATTGGGAGACACCGATTTCCATTTCTCCATTGCTAGTACGAAGACGAACGTCACTTCATTTCTTTATCATTATTGCACTCATGAGGTGTCATTTTCGCCACAATTGCAGTCGTCTCTATTCTTGCTCACCTTGTTCCATTTCCATTGTTGGCTTACTCGTTCGTTTTCTCTCCTTGCTTTTTTTTTTGTTTCGTTAAGGCTCCTTGTGTTCTTCTTAAAATACACATTTTGTGTTGTCATTTGTGTTCAGGTTTTGCATTCAGGTCGATTTTTTGTAGCACTTGTTTCTTTGTTTCGAAGTGTTTTTTCCATTGTTGCATGACCTAGCTTATGCGTTTCTAGGTTCTTCAAAATTTATATAGTTTTCTATGTTGTTAATATATTTTTGATATGTTTGGTTTACGTTTGGATTTTTCTTATTGTTTTAGTTTTGTCTAAATTCAAAATCTGGACAGAAAAAAAAACAATTTAAAAAACTTATAGAATAAGTTTTGGTTATAGCAAAAACCAAAGTATGTAATGAATAATAGGCTTTGAAAATAACTGAAGCATATTCTCTACCACAAGTTTTTCTTTTTTATTTCAATCTTTTTTTAATTGCTTTTGGTTTCGATTGTGAAAACAATAAAAGTCTATCTTGAAAATACATGTTACTATTAAAAACCAAAGCCAAAAGCTTCATTTCTTTATCTCATCTGAATATATGTTGATTGAGAAACTAAAGTATAATGTTGAAAAAAATTAGTGTGAAAACCATTTGCTAAACTAGTGACTCTTGTTAATTTGTTTCCTATTCTCACCTTTGGGTTCCTTTTCCAATAGCTTTCAAACAATGGTGTTGTGTTCTCTTCTTCCATCATACATAACTCACTAATAATCTCTTTGCTGATAAAACAAAAAACAAAGAAAAAAACTAATAATCTATTCATTCCCTTTTAATGAAGATCAAATAGTCTCTAATGTATTATACTCTAACTTCTGTCATTAAAGTTAAGTTTGTTGGATCTCATATAACCACTTTTTATCATTCATATTTGTGTTAATGGTCATATCTTTCTATTCTTCGTCTAAATCATTCATCAAGATTTGTGGTTATCATCGTTTTTACGTTCTAAGTTCATTGGCTTGAACAAATTTCACATATATTAGTCTATGCTTGATATTATCATAATTTTTATTTTGTTTATTTTTATCTTTTATTGATATTTTTATTATTATCTTTTTAAATAATTAAGGATTTATTAAATAAATTTAGAAAAGATAAGTATTTTATATTTTATTAGTATTTTGATATAACATTGTACTAAATATTTAAAAGTAAACCTTCGAGCTGCATACAATATCTAGACGACACAATTTCAACTTAATAAATTTTTTTATCATAGATAGGAACATTTCTTTTGTTAATTTAATTTAATTTATATTTTATTAAGTTAAATTTAATTAAAATTAAAATTAATTTATATTTTATTTGGTTAAATTTAATTAAAATTAAATTTTAATTTATATTATATTATATATATATTTTTTGTTTGTAATTTTATTTAAATTTTTTCTTTATAAAATATATATTTTTAAATATTTGTTGATATTCGCATACACATGTGAATTTTAAAATATTCTAATATATTTTTTAAACACTATCTGCGTGTCTGACTCATTATCATCTCTAATCACTACAAAAGTTATTATATTTGTAAATATTAAAATTACTGTCACAAATAAAGTTTTTAACAATTAAAAATAATTTTCAAAATTTCATATATTAAAAGTAGTTTGTGAGAAATGTTAATGTTGTTGGTAGAAAATAAAAAATTAATATAAGTTGAAAATCGCTATAAAATTTAATCATATTTTACAATATTTTATTATATTTTGACAATACAAAATATATCATATTTTATTATAATTTAACAATGATGAAAAATTTTAAATCATAAAATATTATTTAAAATGTATTTTAGAATTTTTTTAATTTAAAAATAAAATTTTTAATTATTCTATTTTCTCAAACTATGTTAATATTTTCTTTGACCAAACTAAGTTAATATTTTCTCAATTTCATACAAAAGTGTTTTCTTTTTTATTCTATTTGCTCCAAACAAAACATAGCGTTTAGGGATTATTCCATCAAAAAGCTGGACCTAATACTCAAACTTATGGGACTTTAGAGAGGGGTTCATTGGATGATCAACACAAAATCTGAATCCAATCTACTTAATGGATTTACACTGTTTCTAACTCAAAATTTTATAAAATAAATTTATGGTGTCTCTTGTTAAAAATATTTTCAATATAAAATATTTATATTATATTTGTATGAGTCACTCACTAAAACTATCCATTAATTTTGATATTTTATAGAGAGAAAGTTCACTAAATAAACAATACAATTAGTCTAACTTAAACTTTTAAGACAAACAAGTTTATGAATCTTATATATATATATATATATATATATATATATATATATATATATATATATATATATATATATATATATATATTATATGGAATTCATTTTTTCACGTTACTTTACGTGAAACTTAAAAACACATTTAATTTTTCAATACTCTCAAATTCAATCCATATTTCTATTACTTCACTATATTTGTGATGTGAAACTTAAAAACACATTTGATTTTCTGACACTCTCTCAAATCCAATTCATATTTCTATTACTTCACTCTATTTGTGACTTATAAAGCATTAATATATACCAATACTTAAATTAGGGTTTTGATAACAAAATGAATAAAATCAATTTGGAGAAGAACATGGGCAAGGAGGACACGAGTGAAGACATGTTGGGTCTATCAAGGAGTAGATTTATCTAGGAGACACAATACCAAATGAAATATGAGTCCAACCATATAAGATATTGACATCACTCTCTGCCCAAAATCTTAATACAATAGATTAATGAGTCTTTCATCTTTATATAATGTTCTACTTTCTTATTTCTATCCAACGTAGGACTTAAACTCACACTTAGATTCTCAACACAATCAATTTGACAAGAGACAATGGAGGTGTTAATGGTGAGTGATGGAAACTGTGACGCCCGGGCACTGACGAGGGCGGGGAGTGCGACTCCTGGCAGGCTTCGAGTGGAAGGGGTACATGGACGAATCGGACATACACCGGAATGAGAGGGATCTGGAGACTGTATAGGTATGGGACTATACGGTTGAAAGATAGCTTAAAGGAATTGATTGGGCTACTCATATCACCAAAATGCATTTGCTTTTCGGTAGCCTGACCCATAAGAACTCCATGGTTAAGCGTGCTTAGCCTGGAGCAATTTAGGGATGGGTGACCTTCTGGGAAGTTTTCCCGGAAAGTGTGCGAGTGAGGACAAAACACACTGGAAAGCCACGTGGTGATCTGTGGGGACAGTCGACATTCCCTGTAGGCTGCTGGGGGGGCGTTACAGAAACCCTAAAGTTACCAGTAAGTTGAGCATTATCAACAGTACAAATGTTCTAGAGTCACTGAAATTTTAAAGAAAAAGTCAAATACATGCAGACTCAGATGAGAGTGAAACCTTATGAATGTAAAATTTAACTAAAAAAAATCATTAAATAATAAATAATTTTAGAGATTAAAATAATTAATAATTTTAAAGATTTTAACTCTTTATTATTCTTGATTTTAAATTGATTTCTAATTAATTTAAACACTAATTTTTTGTTAAATAAAATTATGATAATTAATATTAGAGATCAATTTAGATTATAATTCATAAATAAATTATAATCTTTTATTTATAAAGACCATTTTAAATACTAACAACATTTAATTTATAAAATAACATCTAAATTAATGAATATAGTGTCTAATTATTTTTTTTGTTTCTAAAATTACTTACATTCAATTATTTTCTTACAGTGATAATTACCTCATTTTAAATTTTAATTTTAAATTCATTTTAGAAAAAAAAAAGCTACAGAGTATACTAAATTACTGGTATATCTCATTATAACTTTTATTCAATAACATTAATTCAATTTTTTTTACTGAAGAAATAACATTGAGTTATAAGTTCTTTGACTTAACATATCAAGAAAATTTTATTTTATCCCAAATTTAAGTAATGCGCCTTCGTATAAATAAAAAATAGAAGAAACATATACTTCATATGCAGAAGTATAAATTATTTAATTATATTTTATATTTTTTCTCTTAAAATTTATATAAATAATTAAGATATTATAATAATAATAAAAAGATATCTAATTAATAAAATATACAACTTAGTATATGGTAATTTCATTATTTTCCACAATAACATTTTTAATATAAAAAACAACTCTTTAAAATAAATCTCAATAAAATTTTAAATATTTAGTATTTAAATAAAAATATATCCTCCCATATTAATGTTTATATTTTGATAAAATCTTGTTCCTAAATTTATCTTACATACGTGTTAGCTAACTAACTAATAGAGAGACGTTATGATTAATTGAACGATGGATAGTCTAAAAAAAATTGGTCTTTCATTTTAAACTAAATACTTTTGCTTAAAAAATAAACATATTAATGATAATAGTAAGAATTCGTTTTAATTAATAATACATCACTACCATTATATTTCTAAACAAAGCTAAAAATCAACAATTCTTATACAAAAGTTGACCGATGTTTTACTAAATATAACATACATAATAGCAAGTCATGGTTGCCAATTCAATAAAACAAGAAAAGTTAAGCATTTATTATTGATGATGTTTGTTTAGTCCTAAAACACTGTAGTGTTGGTGAACAGTTGAAAAAGAAAGGAGTCTACCAATATTAAACAAGCTCAAACAAAATATGGAAAAAATGCTAGATAGTCAAGTGCAGGAATGAAAAAAAAAAAGAAAAGAAAAAAATTATTTCATACCATTTAACAATTATCTGACAATTAATACAGAGGTAAAATAGTTATAAAAAATTATATTTATGAAAGAAAAGTAAAAAGTAGTATATAGGGTAATGATATTTTGAGGTCCATTATATTTATTTGACAACATAATATAAGAATAAAATAATAATGATAGTTACATACAGCCAAAGAAAAATCCTTAAACTCTAAACATTCATTCATGAAAAATACTAAATTATTTAACACACCTAAATATTTTACATTAATTTGACACTATCTTTATTTACTTTTTATTTTTTTCTTTTTTAAAACAATACAAAAATTTATACTTCTTTTATTATTTTATCCTTGTAATCTGTGTTAAATAAATGTATTATGGTATCATTACTTTATAAAAAAAAAGTAAAAAGTGGTGTTAAAGTAAGTAATTTTTGTTATCATTCCTCTAAAAGTAAATGAAGTCATCACAAAGAAAAATGAATAACGATATTTTGACATATAAATTTTTTATATTCATTTCTCTTCGGTTGTTTTTTATTTTATTTTTCTTTTGTACATATAAAAATTATTTGTATGAAAAGAATATAATGTGTTCCAAGAATATCATGAAAATAATGACAGGAAATTTGTATTACAGACAAAATCACAATCATGGATGGAACACAGCAATACAATAATATAGGAGACTTAATTGAATGCAAGATATGATTAAGCTCCATAGAAAGCATAACTTAAGACACTTTTTTTTTTATCTTGATACAGAGAGAGATCTTTATTTTAATAGAGAAAGTAGGACGTTATCCTAAAGGATAGACGGATCAGGTATTCATACACACACACTCTCTCTCTCTCACGTTGACAAAACAAGGCAGTCCCATTGAATCTATTGTATGGCATTGGCGGTATTCTCATTGTGGCAGCACTTATAGCTGATGAAAATCTCCATAACCCTAGGACAATCTGGGCACTTGATGGTCTCTGGTAACTTTCCTGCAACATTAGGAATCTCAAGGTGTGAGCAACGGTGAGTGGTGGCCGCAATCTTCGCATGGTACTCTTTGAAGGATAACCCAAAGTCCTTTTTTATGCCTTCTTTCCATTTCTCAAACTCCGCCACTGTCTTCAAGACTGCGATTCCATGCACTCGTCACCACAGATGGCCCTTTACTGAGGAGAGCCCAACCGCTTTCATTCTTGTAGGAAAGCATCTTTTGAACTTCTTGGGTCACTGCATCAACTGGCTTCTGAACTTTAGTCACAAACAAACTCTCTATGCCACTCCAAAACCGCTTCGCCAGGCTTTTGTCTTCCTTTTCCACACAAAACAACTCTATGGAAATCTTTGCCTCCTTTACAGCCACATCGTTTGCAAGGGCACTCGCGTACTTATTGAACTGTTGGATCCATTCTTTGTCCTTCCCTCCATAGAACAAAATGTATTTCCGCCCTTCCACCTGTTCATACAAGTATCGTACATCACATCACAGTTTAAACAAATACTGTTGAATTATGATAAAATCTTGTACTTTTGTGAGAAATGAATATATTTTACCCAGCCGTTTATGATGGGATGAATGTTGCCTACTACAGAGCCAACCCAATTGATTTTGTTGTTTATTTGTTGTTCACTGAAAGTTGTAAACGGGAAAGCCCTGGTTCCATGAGCCTGAATCAAATGGAATGCGTTGGAGTGTTGCACCTTCCCTTGAGTGCTTAACACCACAACCATAGGATTCTTTTTGAAGTGCCATTCCTCCTTAATCTACTTGTATCCAGCTATGATTCCAGAGTACTGCACCACGTACCATGGCATCTTGCTTTTCAAAACCTCAAATTTCTTGCGCAGCAGCTCGGTCCATGCCTCCACAATAGGAATCCACACAATCTTATAATTCTCCTTAGTTTTAATCGAATCATAAACAGGTCGTAGTACTGAAATCTCTTCTTCCGTGATGTCTAGGGAAGAAATAAACAGGTACACGTTCTTCTTTTTTAGCACCGTCATCTCCACCTACCAAGCAACAAATGAATCATCATTAGGAACTATAATATGCGTAAATCATTAATACTTTAAAGCATCGCTTCATAATGCGTAAATTTTTTTTTTCTTTTATTTTTTTGCATGTAAATATAAGAAGGAAACGGATGTCCATTACCAATATATTTATATTATTCTTTTTTAAAATAGTCGTGGTTTCGTACTGGGACCACGGGATCCTGACTGTTATTGTCCTAGGAAATAATTTAGTATTTACATAATGGTTAAGAAATATACCAAATTTTCTTATAAATTCACTTATATGTGAAATTGATAGAATTGTCTCTAAATATTTCTTTTTGAAATGCTTAATTAAGTTTCAATTAGATTATACATTTTGATATTTTTGGTTGAATTTCTATTAAATTTTATTGATATATTTTAAAAAATACTTTTTAATTGATTTATTTTTAACTTTTTCCTTATTAATTGATGTGGTTGTTATTTTGGATGACGTCATATATATTTGTTTTTGGGTTAATAAATGGAAGATTTTATTATTAATATAAAAAGGATAGTGTTGTTATAAAACAAGTGACTTAAGACTTTTACTACAAACTTATAAGGAATAATAAGACATGCTCTCTCCATTATCCACATAATCAATCTCTATATCATTATCTATGTTATCAAAGGATTGTAAGAGTCTCCATCATTAATGTGATCGTTATTGGTAATATATTTTATTATGAAAACAATAAAAAAACATTACATTAACAATATCATTTTATATTAACTATATAATTTTATATTTTTTTTCTTAAAGCTGGAGTTAAGAAATCAAAATGATTAGGACAAAATAACAGTTACCTCACAAATTAACAAACAAATTAAACAGTAATAATTCAATTAAGAAATAGAAAAAAATGTGAATATTTAATAGGCAAATAAAATATCAAATAAGACTTCATTAAAAATGTCCAAAATTTATTAGGGACTTCTAATTAATTAAGTATTTTTTTAAAGTATTTAACATATTTAATGTAAATATATTGTCAATAAGTTAGATCATTTGAAAAAAAAACATTTCATATAAATTTTGATACTTATATATATATATATATATATATATATATATATATATTTATGTAATTTTGGTCTCCATCTTAAGAGATAGTTGTGTCCCTTTCTATAGTTTGTACGATTTTATGCATTTCAGCCTGATTATGGTGGTCCAAATTACCCTTCTTTGATCCTATTAGAGAGCACAATATTGCCTTAAGCAAAAATGTCACAATCATTTTCTTTCTTTCTGATGGACAAATTTCCACTTGTTTTAAATGAATGGTAGATAGAGGAGTTATAAAAAGTACCTTTTTTTTCTTTATTTTATGTCTTGAAAATTAAAAATGTGCCTTAAAGTGCGTTCTTATTTATAACCAAGTATAACCTAAACAAGAAATAACGAACCGTGGTCTTGGTAGCGCCATGAAACAGAGGCTGAGGAGCATCCTTGTTGAAAATCAGAACCTTTAACACTTCAATTATTTCAGTGGGACTTTGGAAAAGCCTTTTAAGCTTGCGATGATACTCCGCCTCATCTGAAACAATACAGAAAAATCCTCTAGTTAGTGTGTCATTCACTACTCCTTGCCTTTTACTACATCAGTTATATAGGTTTGAATCAAAAGCACATTTTTTTCGGAAAAAATCAAAAGCAAATATTAGCTATAAGGCAAAACGTGAGAAAATAATTAAAGGCACAGAAGATTAGTTTAGTTGCTAACCTATCTGCTGTCTACAGAGCGTGATCTGCTTCCTGAGTTTGCTGAGTATGATGTTGATCTTTTGACCATAGTGAGACAGTTCGTGTTTGTCCTCTCTTAAACAATCAATAAATTATACATTCATTAAAATAATAAGGAAGTTGTACATGTAGGAAACGATTAAGCATTAAGTAAGAAGAAGGTAACTTACGATTCAGTGATGAGACCATCAATCTGAGTAACTACAGAGACGATGGTGATGATGACCCAGTGACCATCAACAGGGATTTGCTCTATTGCAAGCCCTAAAGCAGGTACATCCTTTATGTCGTAACTGGTAAGCTTCTCCAGCTCAAAGATTACCTCAATCACTTGCAGAGTTGCTTTCACCAAATTGTTGACCTCAGTAATGGCTTGGCTATGCTTCTGAAGAGCTGCGGGCCTTGTGAGCAATGGCACACGCTTCAGAATAGCCACCGATTTGGCAAGAGGGTCTGTGGGTTGATACTGAGCGAGGAGCCAAAAGTATAATAATCTGATAAAATTATTTAAACTGGCAATGCATACATTGTTTTCTCTAAAAGTACTTCTATTAAGAACAAACTAATATATTCAACGCATTAAAACCTTTATAATTAATAAACTGATTTAACAATAACGCCTTTAGATTTTCCTGACAAATTGGAGAAGATTTAGAATAATGTTTATCAAAATAGTTAAACTTTTAAAAGATTAAATATGTTTTTAATTTATTAATTTTGATGCAAAACTAAAATTTATTATTATGTAAAATTTGTTATATTTTAATCTCTAAATTTTATAAATAAATAAATATAATTATTTTAATCAAATTATTTTAAACATTTTTTATTTATAAAAAAATGTTTCCAACTAAAACAGAATAAACAATAAACAATTTAAATAATAATATAAAATATTATTTAATACATAAAAACTAACATAATTAAATTAAAAAAGTTATATCGCTTTAATTTTAAAATTTAGAGACAAAAATTATCAAAATTTTAAATAAAAACAAAATCTAAAGGGGCTGTTTCGGTAGCGCGCCAAACTGCTTTTTCCATTTTTCTTTTCTCTGTGTTGGGCTTTCTCTCTAACCAGTGTGTGCTGGGTAGTGAATGTGCAGTGTTAGACAGTGGTGAGTAGAGTAGGGTATAGAGAGATATCGCGAGATTAGGTTTTTTCTGAGGTTTTTTTAGAGTAGTTTCTGCTGTAATCTTGGACTCTGCTCGAGCGATAACGGTGGTGAGCGCCCGTGGTAGTCTCGGTCGTGCTTTTCTTCCATTTCATTTCAATGAATTTTAATTTCGTGCACTTTGTTCTGTTCTCGTTTACATTCTGGTTCTCTTTTGGAATTCTATTTTTACGCTTTCTATTGTTTCAGTTGTGATTTTAGATTGTTAAATGGTTTAGATAATGATAGTTTCCATTGTTTTGATTTCTGCTGTTTTGGAAATTAGTTTTGTGCAATTTGATAGCTTGTGATTTAGTGCTAATATTTGATTTTGCATTTAGATTTTAGGTGTTTACTTCAATTTTAGTTTGAACATGTTGCTTTTATATTTCTTGTATTAATTCTGCTTAGTTTCTTACATTGTTATGAGTTGATGAAATGTTTAAGTGTTCGTTTTGATTGAAAGTAGTTTAGGTTATGCTTTTAAATTTTGCTGCAATGATTAGAAATTAATTAGGTACTGTTTCTGCACTTTTTCGTTTCCTTTGAGTTTTAGGATGTAATAGATTGTAGTCATAAGTCTGACTTGGTTTCATTTTCTTATTTTCTTTAAACAGATTTTATTTTTAATTCTTTATTTTCTTATGCTATATTAATGGAGACCAAGTTTGTTCTCTTTTAAGCTACTAAAAGACAGTCTAACGAGGCAGTTCTGGAAATGAAGTCGTCACATGTTCTCACTGTTTCCGCTGGTTTAATTGCTACCACATTGTCTTTCACGTACTGGTCCAGAGTGAAAGAACAAATCTGGTCCAGAGTGGCTAAAGAACAAAACAACAAGTCTAGAGTGGTGAAAGAACAAAACAACAACGAGAAGATCATTCCTCTAAAGAAATCCAAAATGATAGAAGGCTTCCCTCACTATGTTGGTAAGTTTGTTTTGGGTTTTGAATTCCTTTACCCTACATGTTTTGGCTATTTTTTTTATATGATGTGTTATTCATTTGCTTGCAGTAAGACAGCTGGGATTTGAAGATCCTGTAAAAGTTCCATTCTTGTGCCTACTACTTCAACAGTATTTGAAAAAATCTGAAGGATACGATGAGAGAATGTATGAGTATATTTTCAATGGCAACATAGATAACGTAGATCATCTGTATACAAAGCTGGAGCATGAATTCGAGAGATGTATTCTGAGTTATTTTTCCTTCAACTGGGATGAAGTTGCAACTGTCGTTAATAAAGTAGAAATCTCATTTATTTTTCTTACTTTTTAAAAAAAATTTCATGTTAGCTTTCCTAGTACAGTAAAGCATCATATTCTTTTCATGCTTATCTTTTCAACTTACTATATTAATGATTCCATTTTTTTATTGGTTGATTGCAGGCTATAAACCCGGAGTCTTCCTCGACGACGACAAAGCTAAGAGAAATAGCATTGACAGCTACAAGGTAAAATTTTATTTTCTTTAATCCTTACCATTTTTATTAAGTTTTTGAAATTTTAAGAACATAAATTTCTTCTAAATATGTGAGAAATGCATTATTATTTATTTAAATATTTGTTGTACCTAATACTTTGGCAGAGAAGAAAGATTCAAAAGATTATCAAAGGAGTTGAAAATGACCAGAATATTTTCAACGTTGATAGAAGAAATGAAAGCACTGCATGGTCAAGAAATGATACCGGTAAACAGAAGTCCTGTACTCCTCTTAATGGGAGGAGGCATGGGTGCGGGAAAAAGCACCATTCGTGATGCAATTCTTAAAGAGTAACCCTCTCGACCTATTATAAAATTGTTTGTTTTATAAAATTTCCATCTATAGCATATAAAAAATAAATGGTTTTTTTAGACTTGATGCTTTATTATACTATAGCATTAAGCATAGGTAAGAATTACATCATTGTAAATACAATTCACTAATGCAGTTGCTTCTTGCATCCTTCAATTTTTATCCATAAATACAGTCATCTATTAATACCTACCAGTCCACCCATAACATATAAAGCAAACAGTTGTATTACTGAATAATTTTCTTTACGCATGTAGTGACTCTTTTGTTATAGTATAAAATCTGTTAGCGGTGAGAACTACAACATTGTAGATAGAATTTATTATTTAATATTCAACTATGAAAATATTTTTTTCTTACAACTTGACTTTATAAATTTAAATAAGATTATTTATGCTGGCTTTACTTTATAAATTTGATTATTTATAATTATACAATGGTTTTGCAGAGCATTTTGGTTACAAGTAGCTACGAATCATGTGATTGTTGAAGCAGATGCCTTTAAACACGCAGATGGAGTATATAAGAGCATTAATACAGAACACCGACCTTTTGATTATATGGAACAGCTAAAAATTTCTGAATCGGTATGCTTCTATGTGAAGACTTTCAGGTTGTAATTATATATTTTTTTTAACTTAAGTGTTGGTGCTGTAGAAAGTTATGGGAAAGGAGAGAGATGGCGAAGAAAAGAGTAACGCAGATAATAGAGAAAAACGATATATTTCTCATTAATAAAGAAGCCCATATATGTACTGATAGAAATAAGGATAAACAGGGTGGATTGTACATGAGAGGAGAAATAGGAGGGTGAGTCAGAGAGGTTAGCTGTGGGTAATTAACATTCGCACAGTTAAGGGTACTGATGAGGTGTTAGTATAAATAGGAGTTGGTTAGTTGGATGTGGTACGTTTGTTGACAGTTAGTTGGTTAACAGGTTAAGTCCTGTGGAGGAGGGTTAAGCCTCTTGTATCATCTCTGTGTATTCAATTCTTTGTGAATAATACACGATACTATTCTTTTTCTCTTCTGTTTTTCTCTGTTGCTTGTGTGAAGAGTGTTCTTGATTAGTTTTCCCTATTGGAAACCTATCATGTACAGAGTAGGAGAACTGTCATTAGACAGTTAAAGTCGTTATGTAGTTTTGGTTTACATTTTAACAAGATCCTTGTTTCTTATTTATAACTAATGGCCGTTCTATGTTTATCAAAAATCTGAACAGGTACATGAGAATTCCACTCGTGCTGCAGAATCCCTCCTCGTGACTGCATTAAATGAAGGTCGAGATGTAATTATGGATGGTACCATGTCATGGGAACCATTTGTACGACAGACCATTGCAATGGCCAGAAATGTTCATAGATGCAGATATAGAATTGGAAGAGGCTATCACACAAATGATGATGGGACGGCTGATGAGAAATATTGGGAAGAGATTACAGATGAACAGGGGGAAACTTCTACCGGGAAAACAAGCACTCGACAACCTTATAGGATTGAGTTAGTGGGTGCGGTTTGTGACAGTTACATTGCAATTGTTAGAGCCATCAGGTATACATGCATACTAAGTTACTAATTAACTAATTGATTTTGTAAATTTAACAATTAACCTTTCACATTGGAATTTTTACAGGAGAGTTGTTGTAACAGGAAGAGCAGTCAGGGTGAGTGCACAACTAAAATCTCACCAAAATTTTGCCCGTGCATTTCCAGACTACTGTGAGCTTGTAGATAATGCTAGACTTTATTTTACAAATGCGATTGATCATCCACCAAAGGTAAATTTTAACAATTTTAATTACATTATGAAAATTTTGTTTTATTGTCCCATGTCATTAAAATAACTTTTGGAATATATTGTAGCTAATAGGTTGGAAAGATGGTGGTGAAGATTTACTGGTGCATCCTCAACATTTTAAATGCATGGAGAGGATAGCCAATTTAAATGTTGAAGCGAATTGCATTTATAATCTCTACAAGGAATCAAACATCATCATGGAACCCGGTTCCATTTGGCAAGAAATGATTTTAGCACCCTCAAGAATAGAAGACCAAAAAGAATTGAAGGAGGCTATTGAGAAATCAGAAAATCATGAGTGTTTGTTATCAGAGGAGTAATAATCGTCCTTATCTTTTAAGAGATAGTTTTGTCCTTTCTATAGGTTGTCCGATGTTATGCATTTCAGCCTGAGGTTTTGGTGGTCCAAATTACCCTTCTTTGATCCTATTATTACTTAGAGAGCACAATATTGACTTAGCAAAAATGTCACAATCATTTTCTTTCTTTGTCATGGACAAATTTCCAGTTGTTTTAAATGAATGGTAGATAGAGGAGTTATAAAAGGGACCTTTTTTATCTTTATTTTACGTCTTAAAAATTTAAAATGTGCCTTAAAGTGCATTCTTATTTTTAAACAAAAAGTATAACCTAAACAAGAAATAACGAACCGTGGTCTTGGTAGCGCCATGAAACAGAGGCTGAGGAGCATCTTGTTGAAAATCATAAACTTTAACACTTCAATTATTTCAGTGGGACTTTGGAAAAGCCTTTTAAGCTTGCGATAATATTCTGCCTCATCTGAAACAATACAGAAAAATCCTCTAGTTAGTGTGTCATTCACTACTCCATGTCTTTTATTACATCAGTTATATAGGTTTGAATCAAAAGCACCTTTTTTTATTCGGAAAAAATCAAAAGCAAATATTAGCTATAAGGCAAAACGTGAGAAAATAATTAAAGGCACAGAAGATTAGTTTAGTTGGTAACTTGTCTGAGCGTGATCTGCTTCCTGAGTTTGCTGAGTATGATGTTGATCTTTTGACCATAGTGATTGAGCATTAATTGGCTTAGAAGAAAAAGATTGTTTAAACATATCTTTTGCTTAATTCTAAAGCCATAAATTTAACGATATACTTCCTTACTTGAAAGTTCACATTTATCAATTTAAATTTACACCGTTTTAGGTTTCAAATATGATTTCGATCACCATTATTTTAATTTTTTTTTTTCACTTTTTTAACCATCCAAAACACCAAGTATATATCTCGATGGTTTTTATAACTTAATTTCAATTAAATTAAAAGTTAAATATCTTTATAGAAATGACAAATTCAAATTGCTTCCTATTTGAAACAGGTATACTTTATTCCCAAAATTTAAAAAATAAAAATAATACTTTTAACTTAATTACATTAATAATTTTTTATATAAGAACAAGTCAAATGATACAAACAATTTAAATGTTAACATAAAATATTTGACACGTTAAAAAAGTTTAATATTAATAAAAAAAATTATATTCATTTTTTGTTTTAAGTTTAAAAACTAAAATATATCAATATTTAAAATAATCAATTTTATGTCAAAGTTTAAAAAATAAAAATATATTTAATCCTTAAAATAGTATATCCAAATTAAATAACAATACACCATAACTGTATACAACTCAAACCATATGATACATGTAATCCAATACAGATTAATGTAACTTAATTAACTTATTTTATTTAAAACTAAAACTAAGTACCTAATAATAACATTCTTATATCAGAATCTTAAAAGTGAATTTAGAGAATATATATATATATATATATATATATATATATATATATATATATATATATATAAACTACGATAAAAAAATGTAATAAAATAATGAACCAAACTAGTTTAAGTTACTTATACATTTTTGTTCGTTATCTGTTTAAAAAACATACTTTTAAAAAGAACATGTATATCATAGACGTTGGGGGTTAACATATACAGTAAGAAAAGATTAGTGATGAGAAGCGTGGCGCAGTAAATTAGAAATAGGGATTTGAAATTAGTGTTTACAGGCAGATTGAGTAGAAAAATGGCATGTGTGCAATGAGTTTAAAAAAGAAGGCATTTACCTAATGTGGAATAATAGACACGTGAAAAATAATGATTGGAGTTTTGGAGGAAAATTCCGAAAGCTCATATTAAATGCATTGTTTTAGTACAACTTCAACATAATAATGCACATTACATGTCTATTCCACAGTGTAGACACGATGGCGACGTTGCAGCGTGCGTAGGTTCTTGCCATTAAATAATTAATTAGTTAACTCCGTCCACTATTCCTAATATAATCGGAAGATAATTTGAAGGAGATATCAGATAATTTTTTCCTAAATACAATAATAAGCCTACAAATTAAGATGTCACCCTATTGATTAAAACATTTTTATAATTATATTTTTTTAATTCGTGTATAACTTTTTTTATTAAACTTTATATTTTTATGATAAATATTCCACAATTATATAAAAAACGATTTCTTTGATGTTATAAGTTTTTTATTCATCAAACTTAAACTCAGAGTAAAGGTTAAATGATAAACACGAAAGGGTTTGTATTTATCTCACAATTTTGTTTGCTGTAAAACAAAAACTTAAACTTTCTTAATATGATTTACTATTTTATAGACTGATAGGTAAACCAGTCAAATTTATGATTACCATAATATTTTAAAGAGCGTTATTGTAAAATTAACAAATTTACTATATATGACAGATTATAATAATCTGATAAAACTTTTTAGACATGCAATGCATACATTGTTTTCTCTAAAAGTACTTTTTATTAAGAACAAACTAATATATTCAATGCATTAAAACCTTTAATTAAGAAACTAATTTAACAATAGGCCCTTTAGATTTTTCTGACAAATTGGGGAAGATTTAGAACAATCTTTATCGTGGTTAAACTTTTAAAAGCTTAAATATGTTTTAAATTTATTAATGTTGATACAAAATTGAAACTTTTTATTGTGTAAAATTTGATATATTTTTATTTTCAAATTTTAAAAATAAATTAATATAATCATTTTAATCAAATTATTTTAATTTATCAAAAGTGGTTTTAGTTAACATTAAAACAAAAACATATCAAATAATATAAACAACTCAAACATTAATATAAAATATATTTAATATATAAAAAAATAGAATAATTAAATAATAAAAATTATATCAATTCAATTTAAAAATTTAAAAACAAAAATAAAAATAAAAATAAATTTCAATTTAAAAAAATTAAAAATTAAAAATATATTTAACCTAATTTTTTTTCATTATCGTGTTAAAGTATGAAGGATTTAAAATAAAGTAGTATTTGCTGGAACCGAAATGGTTGGTACCAAGAGGCTAATATATCTTAGATATTGTATTTGGTTTGGAAATGAAATTTTTAAAAGGAAAGTAAAAACGATATATAGTATCTTAATAGTCTTTGTATTAATTTATAATTACTCTCTATGCTTAACTCATTAACTAAATTTAGTGATTACGTCATATTAATACGTAGGGTGGAGTAATTGTGGGACTAAAAAATTAAAAAAATCATAGTTCACGTTCTCACTACGCGTTAGAAACTGTTTTTGTGCAAGCAAAATTAATTGCATCAAACGCGTGATCTTGTCTCCTAGTAGTCACATCACACGTACACTAGTAATCACATCACACGTACACTAGTAGTCACATCATACGTACAGTAAATTGACTTACCTTTGCCAATATAAATGACCCGTACATGAAACATAACCTTCACTGATCCCTTATACGTGTCGAATGATCGTTAAAACAGTGCAGGACCTACCATAGACAAATTAATGAACAAATATTTGCTTTTTAAAATATCATTTAATTAAATGTAAACAAAAAACATGAAGAAACAATTTTTCAAGAGGTCTGCAACATCAAGGAATTTGAAGAACATTCTTCAAAAGCAACAGTGACAATGAGACTTAATCTAAGTCTAGGGGGAGTGATTTTTTTTTTTCGTTTTAGGAAAATATGCACGTATCATAAAAATAACAAAATCCTCTGTTAACGTTCGGTTTATAAAACTTGTGAAAAGAACAAATAAATTGCAAATAAAATAGTAAGATAAGAATTAATAATAAAATCATGGTAATTCAAATACGCTTTCAAAATTCATGAACACGTGGATATATTCTAAACAATTTCTATCATATATATTAATATATATATATATATATATATATATATATATAATGTATTTTCTTAATAAAAAATCATTTTAGTTAGATTTTAAATTTTCACTTTCTCACTCTGAAAAATTAGACGTATAATTTATTTTTTAGGAGTGATGTTATTTTTATCTTTTTTCAAAGAAAAATTAGATAAGAGAAATATTTCTCAACTCAAAAGGTTAGAAAAAACTATTTTCTACCCAATATGCTCTAAATTATAAAAGTAATCATAACATCAAGTTTTTATTAAGAAATGTGACATTTAGTGTCATTATTACGTTAAATTGTATTAATCCATTTTACTCTTATTTTTAATGGAGTCATATCACAACGTTAATAAAAAGTTAACCAGTCTCATTAAATGTTGTATTTGTTTTTGTTTTATTTTATCATGGGATGAGAGAAAAGGGGGACGAAGGTGAGAAAGGGAGGAAAGAAAACGTTAATTTTCATATTTGTACACGCCAAAGTATTTATTACTTGTGAAACCACATACTTTTGTTCGTCATGTTTCATGGAGTTTAATACAAACATTTGTGATTTGTTTTTGACAATCAAAACTCGTGGCTCTTTTCAATAACCACGTTTTGTCGTCGTGTGCTCATATAGTCACGAAATTAAAGAGAGAAATATCAATCAAAATAATGAATGACATAGATAATAAAGTCAAATAAATCCTTTAAAACAATTAGGCTTTGTTCTTTTGTAGGGATTTGGGGGAGATGATTTGAATGAATTTGAGTGGATTTGAGGGTAATTTTTTGTTGTTTTTTTGAGTGTATTTGTGGGTAATTGAAAATGGATTTGGAAGTAAAGTTTGTGAGAAATAGTATAGGATTTGATTGATGTGACAAATAAAAAAATTTGTTTAATTGATAAAAATTGAAGATTACCAAAATACCCTTAGTTATTAAAATAATATAAAATGATAATTATTAATATTATATTTAATTATAAAAATATTTGTAAAGAGTAAAAAATTAAATTAATAATAATAATAATAATATATTATTATTTATTATTTATTTTATTAATATTAATATTAATATTATTAATGTTAATATTAATATTAATATTAATATTCATGTTGATGCTAAGAATCTATTTCAATCAAATACATTAGGGTAAAATTGGAATTTATAACAATTCCTTACAAATCTGCGCTGGGTAGAGAAGATTGAAAATTTACTTCATCCCGCAAATCTACTCTTTTCATCGCCCGCAAATTTATCAAAACGAACATAAAACTCAATAGAAATCCATCATTGCAAATCATCAACAACAGTAAATACCTTAAAGCGAACACGACATTAGGCTTTGTTCTTTTGTAGTGATTTGGGGGAGATGATTTGAAGGGATTTGAGTGGATTTTTTAGGGTAATTTTTTTGTTGTTTTTTTGAGTGGATTTGTGGGTAATTGAGAGTAAATTTGGAAGCAAAGTTTGTGAGAATTAGTGTAGGATTTGATTGATGTGACAGATTTAAAAAATTAATTTAATTGGTAGAAATTAAAGATTACCAAAATGCCCATAGTTATTAAAGTAATATAAAATGTTATTTATTAATGTTATAGTTAATTGTAAAAATGTTTATAAAGAGACCAAAATTATAAATAATTTTTAAAATTAATTTTTAAAAATTATAAAATTTATAATGTAGTAAAATGAATTTATTTTTAAATGTAGTATTTGTTTGTAATATAATGTACTACCAAGTAGTATCAATTTATTTGTTACCAAAGTGATATCGATTAATTTTAAACAAACATATAATTAAACGAAGTTATAATATTATATGACCTAAAAAAAAGTATCAACATAATAACATACAAATATATTTGTAATAGTTCATGATGACCTTGCTTCAGTGAGGTATCGTTGCAATATAAAATGATAATTGTTGATGTTATATTTAGTTGTAAAAATATTTATAAAAGGAAAAAAAAATAATTATTAAAATTAATTTTAAAAATATAAAAAAATTGTAATTTTAGTAAATTGAAATAATTTTTTTAAAATATAATGTTTTTTTAATCTAATTTACTACTAAGTGATATGTTTTTTTTATTGAATAAAATTTAATATTTATGAAAAAATAAATCATTCACCGAAAATTAAACAATGATTTTTAAAATTCAATTTAACCTCAAACTTTTCTATTCAGGTTTAGAGAAAAACCTTGCCTTTAAATATAAATGGCATTTTAGAATAGAATGGTAAAGCGTCAAAAGGTGAATTTGGGGGTTCAATCTCTTTGCTTCAACCTCGTTTGGAAGAAGCATCAAGTAGCCTTTGTGCCCATGAAAAATTTTCATTGGTCCGTTCGATCGTGTTTAAAAGCAATTTGAATGAAAAATTGAAGGATGAAGGGATGGGATGAGATTCAATCTTCTTTATCTTCTTGATCGAGTTCCACGTTGGGCCATCAAGCTTCCTCTCGGTTCGGCCATCAAGCTTCCTCCCGATCTGTTCAACTTGGCCGAGTTCAACCTCAGGCTCCGACTCACCAGACCATCTTCTGCAAATACACACAGGAAGCGGGAATCGAATACCATGGAGAGGAACGAATACAACGACAACAAACCGAATCTCACAGGAGGGGAACCGAATATAGTGGCGAAGGAACCGAATACCCATTCAGTTTTCTTACTTGAGGTGGAACCGCATACAGTTCCCAAGAACTGAATACCACCATTGTTTCTCCTCTTTTGCATCTTCATTCTTCGTCTTCAACCTCTATTTTCTTCAATTTCATCCATCAACCTCATTAACATCAAGCCCCTTCTTGATCTTCATCTCCTCGGAATGGCTCTAACCTGCAAAAACAACAAAAAAATTCACAAAAAAACCATTAGATCTTATGACCTCATTTGCTGCTCACAACCAACAAAGTAAATATATATTTAACGTGTTAATTTTTTTCATGGTATTCTAGAAAGTTACGAGGACAAAAATGATATTTTGTTGAAAATCAGTGCAAATCACACCAAAATAGCAAGAGCGGATCTCGCAAATCATCGCAATTCCATCGTTGCAAATCATTGCAAATCAACTGAAACGAACACAATCAATCTCGCAAATCATCTCTCGCTTTTTCTCTTGAACAGTGAATTCCGCACAAGCGAACATAGCGTTAGTGATGCTTCTCTTTGTTTTCTCATGGTATGTTTAGTTTATGATTTTTTATAGATTTTATATTGAGAGATAAAATAAACTTTAACATATAAACTTATGTAAACTTTATTTTATAAATATTTATGTAATATTTAAATTAAATTTAAAGTTTAATTTTTTTATATTTTTGTATGTTGATTTTTATATTTGGGTCTTAGTTTTGAATAAAATCTATAAAAATATTTTGATATTCAAGTTAGTGTTTTATTTGAGTTTTTTTTTTAAGAGAGATTAGTTGAGAAAAACTAATCTTTTATCTCAAGTGTTCATCTATTTATATTTTTTCTTATAAGATAATTTACAATTCAAATGATTAAGGAAAGCTCAAATATGACTTAAGGTAATGATTTGTCCATAATCTTTACTGAATCGTGTTTGTGTACATGTTGTGTTAGTTGAGTCTTTGATTGTTATTAGTCAAGATTAAACATTTTTGACTTAAGTGTGTCTAAAATTTTATATGTCGTGATGTGAAAGTCTTACTTAATTATTGACATGAATATCCTACCATAAAAGAAAATAGTAAAAGTGTTAAGAAGTAAATTTTAAATCTATCCTATAAAATAATCTTGTAACATGATGTTTGTACTCACATATATATTTTAAATTGATATTGTCTCTATTTAATGAGATTTCTAACACACCCCTCACGTCGAGATATATACATATTGAATATGTGACTGCATATTAATAGGTGATTCGATAACCGCACATAAACTCATCATAAAATAAATTTGGTTAAGATAGACTCAAACTCAGAACTTTGATATCATATTAAGAAATAAATTTTAAATATAATTCAACCTTACAAAATTAGTTTATAAAATAACATTTACACCTTTTATATATATCAAATACACATTACCATGAATATCATTTCAAAATAAGAAAATATCATGCAACCTAATTAACAAGTTTCTAGTCTATATAAGACTTTTTAAATAAAATGTCAAATACAAGTTACCATGAATATCATTTCAAAATAAGAAAATATCGTGCAACCTAATTAATAATTTCTATGTAGTACAAGTATGATAATAAAAAAATTTAATGATATTTTAACAAAAATAAAATTATTAAATATGACTTATAGTTTTATTTTTATTTTTCAGACTACAGTTATAAACAATTCTTAAAAACGAATGTAGGTGGTAATTAGTTTTTTTTTTAAAATTAATTAAAGAGATAAAATTTGCTTTCACGTGGGAAAGCAAGTTTCGGCTTGAATTTGGTGATCCACGTGCTTTGTGGACTACTTGTTATCCTAACAAGTAAAGCTGTTTCAAAACTACTAAAATAAAATCGAATTTGATACAATTTTAAAAAGAGGAAAAATTATTATTTACACTTACGACTTTTAGAGTGAGGTAGTAAAATAATTTATATTTTAAATGTGAATAGATAGAAATATTAAAGCAAATAAATTCATTAACAAAATCAAATTTTCACTTTTTACACTATTTTTAATAATCACATACATTAATTATCATTTATCATTTATGGCTTTATTTTTAAAATTAATATTTGTAATTATTGTCACTGTCAAGCTGAATTATCGGAGTCATATGCATGGTATTCAGTAATTCAACAGAGGAGCTCCCACAAAGTTATTGAACCTGACCCATTGATTTGCTTTATTTTTCATAAATCATGTAATTGTAAACCTAATTTATTGATCAATTTGAAATATCATAGTAGTAACGAGCGCAGGTCATTTTGATTGAACAACATAAATATTTTGTGTTATAGTCATTTTACTTTTATTTTGTAATCACTTGTGTGTTTGTGATCTCTAACATACATATATAAAATATTTTCTTCCAATTTATCTTTGATCTCTCACGACTTAAATCCTCTCTCTGAAATATTTCTTTTTCTTGTAATATAAGATCATTATATTTGTAAAACATCACACACAAAAAATGCTATAAGCTAAATTTATTTTAAATAGATTCATATAAGCACATACTTTCACAACTTATCTATATAGGGAATATCATTCACAAATAAACTCATTCTTCTAATCATATCACAACAAAGAATCAAGTGTCCAACATCTCTCAATCTAATCAATTACCTCGCATGCCATAAAACATTGATATCACATCAACACAAACACTTCACTCTATTTTTGAAAGACTCGTGTATTAAATTAAACTCAAATAATATACTATACTCATTTCACTCTTCACAAAACAACAATATAATTAAATCAAACCTCTCATTCTAAATTCAAAAGTTATTATATATTAAACACAAATACTTTCTATACCAATTATCAACTTTAATGACCACCTCACCTTCAGATTCAAGTCCTTTAATATAGAGTATTAGAAGAAAAGGAAATGTCTTTCCTTGCCTAAATGAAGCTTCTTAACTCAAATTACGCTTCAAGAATCCTTACTCTAACAAGATGCAATACTTGTACATCCAAATAAGATGAAAGATCACATACTTTAACAGTCCTATAAAGGCTCAAATTTATCTTGAGCTTAACTGAGTCACATGCAAGCAACACATCCCATGTATGTATGTAAAGCTTCTAAAATGGTTTGAGAAAAGAGTAAAAGATGACTCTAGTTAAGATTATGATTTGATAGATTATACTTTTCTACACTAAGTTTTCTATGATAGATTTTAATTTTAAAAAATATGAATAAATTTGTTAGAATATAGAGAGAAATCTAATGGGAAAAAAAATAGTTTTGGAGAGTGCGTGATTTTTTACATAAATGCTCTTACAAAACCTTTTAATTACTTTTTAGGTATAATATTGAATATCCTACCTTCTAACGTCATTGACTATTGATGAAAAATTTATGAAATCACCTCAAATTATAGCAAATACCCACTGTACTGATTTTATTAATATACTGTTGATATATATTTATACATATACTTAAATTTTCTATATAATATTAATCTTTACTTTTATTAGATATAATATTTATTAAATTTTATAAACGTAATATTTTTATTTGTCATTCCTATATCTTTTGTAATTATTTTATTAACAACAATTTCTTAATATAAATTCAGTTAAAGAAATGTATGATTAATATACTATTATATATAATAAATATATCATATTTAGTAAATATAATAATTTATATTATATAAGAAAATTATCAGTATATACATAAGTAATATTTCAATATAATTAATATGATTGTAGGCTCTTATTCGATATACACTTAAACACTCATTTTGACAACCTAGTGTTATATACGTAGAAAACAATTAGCCATTATTTGGATTTGAGGAAAGTGGAAGAGAAAAATAAAAGTTAAACAAGGGAGAGATGAGAAAAAAACATTGGAGTTGTTTGATAAAATTGAAAGATAGTGGACAGAGAAAAATAACTAATAGAAAATATACAAAAATGCAAGTATATTATTTAAAGAAAAAATAATTATTAATGAATTAAATTTTAGCGCTTATATTTTTTTTAAGTGTTTTTATTTAATAGTGTCAAACTCAAATATCGATTAATATAGTATGAATGATTCGGAATTTTAAAAATATATGTTGGAGTACTGAACTCTTGCTTCAGTAACATGTGAGTTACACTGGCTCACTTACATGATCCTTATCCAACTTATTCTCGTTTAATTGTTTTATATTATAATAATAAAAGCTCTTTTCACATAGCTGTTAACCTCGTGTTTTACGAGGGTATTAAATATTTAAACATAATTAAGGTCTTGCTTTGAGTCTCATCCTCCAAATAGCTGTAGACATTTTTACTAAAGATTTTCTACTTAAACCATTCATCAGCAACTTTATCTAAGTCAGAGTTAGTATTTGGCTGATTCTTCTTCTACCTCCCTTTTTTTCTTCTTTCGAAATGTGAATATTTTGGAATCTGAAAATATATTTTAAAATATACATTTTGAAATGTTTTTTCAATACATTTTGAATTGTACCAATGAAAAAATATTTTTATATTTTTTGGATTGCTCAATTCAAAATACATTTTAAAAGAAAATTATATTCTAATCCAAAAGATATTTCTATATCCAAAACACATTTTAAAATACACATTTCAAAATACATTAAAAAAATTCATTTCAGAAAGTGCATTTCAAAATGTATTTCCAAATCCAAACATATCTCTCAAATTATATAATTTAGAATGTATTTTAAAAAAATAATTTTGAATTATACAATTCATAAACTATTTTTGAATTTGAAAATATATGTATTTTGAAATGCATTTAAAAATATATATATTTCAGAATACACATTTTGAAAAATATTTTCAAATCCAGAAATATATTTTAGAAGTATATACATTCTAAAATATATTAAACAAAAAAAATTGGATTGAGTGGATGAATTTCCTTCTTCCGGATTGAAGTTTTCACAGGCTCCTTCTTCTCCCTATCTCCATTTTGTCCACCATAAGAGACCCATTCACACTCTTCACACACAAACCAGTTAAAAAAAGAAAAACAGGGCACATAACATCTCTATTCTTCTTTACAATTAAATTCAATCTTCCTTAATAGTTTATAACTTTTTTTAACGAATGTTGTGTTTCCACCACTAACATCTCTCTACCATTGTCCCTTTATCTCATATATCCATATATCTATTATGATTAATAAAAGGCATTTTGTGACATATAGTAAAACAAGTAAGAATGGTAATAACACAATAAATAATAGGTTGTTTGCAATGTACTGTATATTTAGATAAGATAAAAAGATTTGAAAAGTGTAAATAAAATTATTAAAGAAAATTACTTGTAGTAATTATAAGAGTAAAATAGTACATGCAACTCTAAAACGACTTATCTATTTATATAAAGTTACAAATAATAATAATAATAATAATAATAGTAATAAAATGTATGAGAGGTTAAATAATAATCACGAGTTTGAAATTTAACAGTAATTTCGTAAAACAAAATAATTGTGGTCTATTTTTCCTTTTTGAACCGAATATAGTTCGCTAATAAGAGATTTGACAAGTGACGGGATTTAAGGTAGATTATTCAAGTTCAGCGTTCTAAACTATGCGCCACAAACATGGACAGAGGAAATAAAAAATAAAAATAGGAGATGAGAAAGAAAGAAGGATAATAAACTGTTTGTATAAAATGTAATTCAAGCCATCTACATCAATAAACAATCAACCAACAAATTTTGGTTTCACTTACTCATAATCCGTCATTTTCATTTTTGTTGAGGGTGTTAGCAAAATGATGAAGATGAAGTTTTGATGATGTCCAAATCAAGTCAAGAACAAACAAGACTCATGAAGAATGATCTTTGAAGACTTGTAACCTCTTGTAAAAATTTGTATGATCATAGGAAAATTAGTAGTTTCTTGTATGTATTCAAAAGTGATGTAAAAATAAATCAAGAGCAAAATCTGTGCAGTGTTAATCGATTAACAAGGGGTGTTAATCGATTAACGTTAATCGATTAACAGAGGGCGTTAATCGATTGTTCCAGAGGCAAATGGCGAAGCACAGCATTTCAGTGTTAATCGATTAACAAGGGGTGTTAATCGATTAACGTTAATCGATTAACAAGGGCTGTTAATCGATTAACATAGTTACCGTTTGAAAAACTAGCCGTTTTTAGAGACGTTGAAGTATCCGTTGGGTTGTTAATCGATTAACCACTGTAGCTAATCGATTAACACAGTCAGAAAGTCTAAAAGCGAAAATGGAGGAGCCTTTGGATGAGTCTATAAATAGACTCTCATTTTCTCTCAAATCCAACTCTTCCCTTGTGCTCAAGTACTCTGAACTATTGTGAGAACTCTGTGAAATTACTGAAGCTAAGGAAACTCTTGTCTGCAAAGTCCTGAAGTGGTACTGCGGTGACAGAGGAATAGCTTGATCATCCTTGGTGTGTCTGAGGAAGTGTCTGGAAGAGAATCATCCTTCGTGAAGCATTCGAAGGAGGTGATCATCCTTTGTGAAGATTCAAAGGAGGTGTAAGTTCATCTCTTGTGGTTTCAAGAGAGGTGGTAATTTCTAAACTGTTACAAATTGTTTTTCTGTGTGACTAATATTTGTAATAGTTTTGTGATAGTGAAAAAGTTTTATCTTATTTGAGATAAGCGACTGGACGTAGGATCCTAGTGATCTGAACCAGGATAAAATACCTGTGTAATTTTTCTCTTTCCCTTACTCTGTTATTTACGTTAAATTATCTGCTTAGTAAGAAATTAAGAGAAAAATATTAAAAAGGGATAATATTTAAATATAACCAATTCACCCCCCCTCTTGGTTTGTTTCCACGCTAACCATTCCGCTGCAGCCGCTCTGACAGAGGGCGCTTCATTTTGAGAAGATGGGAGATTCCTGCAATAACGTGTAAACGACTGCTCGGGACACCTGTCTTTGCCAGGGCCTTGCCATTGTGGTCGAGAAGCACAAAACAAGGAACATAGCTAACATCATAATGAAGGAGCTGCGATACGAACATTCAAAACCAAGTCAGCAAGAAGTAATGAGAACAAAATGGATTCTCCTGATATTAAACAAATAAATAACATGTTCAATGATTTCTATACAACATTATCCTTCAGGAATCAGAAGATAGAAAAAAACACCAAAATGAAGGTAATACAATAGTACTGAGAGCTTGAACTATTTCAAAGGAATTTCAAGTAAATAGATTTTTTCAAGGTCAACATAATTTCTACGAATAGCAAGCTGAGGTATTTAAACAAAACTTCCAACTGCTTCCTAAATTTGAAATTCTACTGTTTCCATCAAGAAAAAGATAAAGGCTCATGTATCTTCTCTATTGAAAATGTATATTACTTTATAATTAAAATATGTAATATGTTCTTCCAGATCCTTCCAAAAAACTGATGTTTCTTCACAGAACCATCATCTCAAGTTTCACATGGGAATACGCCGAAATCACATTTCTACAGAAACTATATACACCGAAGGACATATATGGAAAATGGATCTAGAAAATTAAGTATATGGTGATAATTTTTGGCTGAAGTGTGATCCTAGGATGGATGTCTTAGTTTGGACAAATTTGGGCATTGCCCATTCATCAATTTTTATTAGTATACGGTGATAATTGAGATATTCAAGGAAGCAGCATTTTTTCAGTTGAAAGGTAAGGTTAAACATGGAAGCAGCATCAATGCATGATGTACATAATCCAAGACAAGATACTGGGTTAAGGCCAATTTAAGCAGAAACAGTAGTGCAAATAAAATTTGCATGGTTTGCTTGCATGTAGAGGTCATTCTGAAAGAATGAACAAAAAAAAAAAGGCCAAAGTTACAGAGATGAAGAGACGACAAAACAATACTTCTTCAAAGGGATATATTGACCACAATCACATTTGAGGAAAACAAAATTGACAAACAGGTCTGCATCTTGAAGAGGTAAAAAGCATGGCTTGGAGCAGGAGACAGAGTCACAGAACGTCAACCTAATGGCTTAGTCAGGTCTGCCCAAACGTGGTTCAGCATAAAATGAATAATTATCTTATTATTTGCTAAACCCCCATGCCCCATTAAATTCTTCCTAATAACCAAACTGATATGTAAGTTTATACACAACAATTAAAGAAACAGAACAATATAAAATAATTACAAAACATCAAACCAAAATTTATATTCTTCACAGTCCAATGGCATATAAACCAATCTCCATAACAGAAAAAACATAGCTAACATCATAACACCTATGCTGTTGCGTGGCTGCATGGTATTGTCCATACTACTCTAGAACAGTTATTGTAAAAGTATTATTCTAGTCGTTTAGTTCCTATTCATGAAAATTATTTTATATACTAGAATTAGATCTATTGCAATAGATAGATATTATTTTTATCAAGGGTTTCTGTTAAGAAAAGGGTTTAATTGCTGTAACTTAGTTTCATTTTCCCAGAACTGTAATAGGTTATTTTTTATTTTTCCTACATGCTTGTTAGAAGAACAGCCTTCTTATCTGTCTCCCAGATTTACTAGTTCATTTTTTCTGTCTCTTCCATTATACTAAATGGCCATTATTATTCTACAACAATCCAGTAACAGAAATGAAGTGAAGCAATAACACTCAGCATCATGAACTCTTGTACGAAAAAAATGTCAGTTGGATTTACCAAGCCCAGGAAATAACTCGGATGCACAGAATGCTCATGCAATTTATGCAACCAAACAGAAACCTTGGCTGAGATGAAGTTTGATCCCATGTGGGGATTCTCAAAGGCCAGCAAAAGCCAAAAAACATTCTGCTTCTGAAACCCACATAGCAAATACTGAGTTTTTTTTTTTTATTTCTTACTACTAAAGGTTTGCAGAAATCAGTAACAATCAATCAGAACTTCCTGAAGGTACTATTCAAATATATTGCTCCACCAGCCAACGATGTTTCTCAAGATAATTTTGAACAATGAAGGCAGATCTGAAATCATTAATGAATAGCCTATCTGATAGGTAAAAAGGAAAGACAACCTAATGATACAAACCAGTGTTTTTCTCCCAATTCCACTCCAAACTAAGAGTGATATCTTTTCTTTTTATTTCTTTGTATACCCAATCATCTCTAAGCTTATCTAACTAACTGGTGCAACTAACACATGCTAACCCGCTTTTCATTTGGGTGTCGTCAGTGGAAACTACAGGTTTTCAAGTATCATGATTTAATTCTTTGAGCATAAAAATGAAAATTACCAATTGATGGGAATTTTTTTATAGGGGATGAACATTGAAAAATATAGTTATTCCACATGATTCATGTTTAAACTGAAGATGAAAACTTAATGAACAATGTCTTTATTTCTTAAAGTAGTATTCAATCAATAACATTATAGTCATGGTCTGGGTCAGCCGCATTCAGATGTTGTTCATAATTTAGAGTATAGCCTTACTCACTATGCAAAAACATAATTCAGAGTTTAGGATGAATTATATAACACAGAAATTAAGAAATTAGCTTCTAGAATAAATAATGTGGAAAAATTCTACAGTTTAGTTTATTTTCACACACACATATATAGACACACCTGCATTTTAGTTTGTGAAAAGGTCCATTTGATACCTCAGGTAGCCAATTGGGATTCTCAGCATCAGCCATGACAATATTGAGCCAGTGAGAGTTCCGGGTTTCGACTTCGGAAACAAATTTGAACAGGGAATTACAGAGCCTGCACTTGGCTGAGTAGAATTCCACCAAAGTCGCCTCCTTGGCGCTTGCCAGAGCCGAAGCAAATGCCCTCTGTTCTGCCTCCGACTGTGTGAGAGTCGTTTTCTTTTTCCAACCTGAAACAGAGCTCGCAAAATTGAAAGGTATTAAACCAAGGTTTTGGAGAGATTTCAATGGCCAAGGACCCTCAAACTTGCAGGGACCAGGACTAGAATTAGGGTTTGTTTCATTCCATGGCCATTTCAGGTAAAACATTTGTTTAGGTTTAGGATTGGGAACAGAAATCGAATCCATTAAGCCACATCAGAGACTACAAACAATAGTCAAATAGCTAGTATAGTCGGATAGATATCATAAAGAAATGACAACATCCTTCCATAAAGACGATGAACTTTTTATAATTTTAATATAAATTATTTTAATTATGAAATAATAATAATATAGATAATGATTTAGATAAATTAATGTATGTACATTAATATTTATTCAATAAATATTGATAACTCCGTACCAAAATCTGGTAAAGATAATTATAAGGCTAAGTGTTGCTATTTAAACTGACAGGATGACGAATAATAAAAAAATAGATTTAAAAATAAAGTTTTTGAATCATGATCGTAGTTTATTATGAAAAACTGTAAAAAATACGTGTTTGGTTTATAAAACTGCATTTTAGATTCAAAAATCGGTTATGCATAAAAAGAATATTAGCACCTTACAACATTAGTTAGTCAAATATGAAAAATGGTGTGGTTTCTTCTAAATGTTTATTTTTTTGGAAATAAGAATAAAAGAAGATAACAAGAAAAAACTAAAAATATATTTTGAAAATTTTGAGACCAACAAATATTAATCTCGCTCTTTGTATTTTCATTCAAACTGGAAAATCAAGGGCAACATAGTTTAAAAGAAAGATTAGTTTGAAAGTTTTGATACTTCTAAATTATTTGAAAATGAGTGTCCTGTAACACAGATGACCTAACAAATACCAAAAAGAAAATAGTGAAAACGTATTTTTAAGTTATTTTTTAAGAAATAAAGATTCAAGTAATAAAACAACACATACGATCGCACGAAAAATTGTACTTTTAATTTTGGATATTGGACGACATGGACCACCGTACAAACATCCAAAAGAAATCAGTGAAAAATTATTTTTTAAATTTTAATCTTTATAGTTTTTATATTTTTTATTGTTTTAAAAATTTACATTTATTATTGTTTAAAGCAGTTTTATTTTCATGAATATTGAGTAAAAAGAGTACAAAATTTTAATTAGTGAGAAAATAAAAACATAGATGTATATGTAAAATATAGGGCATAACTAAAAAGAGGGATAAAACTGGAAGACAAAGTGGGTGGGCAGCGGAGGGTAAAAGCAAATAAAACATACAGGGATGCGAGATAGTGAATGCGTGGTGCGGTGAGCAATTAAATGTGTGGTGTGTATAGTGACAGCCGAAACAGAGTAAAACAGTGGTGTCTGTGCAGTGAACATGAAATGCATAAAGTAAAGTAAATTATGAACATGCCCACAAATAAAAATAAAATATACAAGGGATGGGGGTTAATTTATATGGGAGTGCATGGCGTGAAATGAAAAAAGCAGCCCACTTATCTTTCTTTCTTCTTTGTTAAAAAAAACAACGGTATTACTTCCAGCACCCTATTAGTCCAGATTTCATTTTTTTCTGAATTCATTAAAACAAATTTGGAATTCATTAAAGGTATTATATGGTTCATTAAATTATTTTCAAAAGTAATTCAGTACCTTTGCTTCTCTTTGCCTTCTGAAAAAAAAGCCTTATAACTTAGAAAATGATGGATTATTTATACTGGATGATTCTGCTTGTGTGTGAATGTCGTTAAATCCTTCCCAAAATCTGTTTACAACTCACTGTGTGTTTCTTTGTCTTTACTCTCTGTGTTGTGATTTTGTTTCAAAAGAAATCTAGTATTGTGGGAATGAGGAGAACTCGTGTGAGTATAGGTTGAAGATGATTGTCAGATATTGTGAGTGTGTGTTTTTATTTTTTGTGTGTAGAGAATTAGGAGTTTTGGATGATGGTAGTGGACGAATGAATCTCCTCTCCCACCAAATGGAAGTTTTGTTTTGTATATGAATGAGGTTGTATTTTAAAAAAATAGAAAGTCCTGATAGTTACGAAGAATGAAGGAAGACTGCTCCCTCCTCTTTGCACATTTTGCTAATTACCGGATTCACATTGTATTGGGAGTGGTAAATTTTAGGTGTGGTGGAAAGCAAAACGGTGGTGAGAAAACTTAACACTACGGACTATTGAGCCTAATTTTAGAAAAAGGGGTGTAGAAACTGAAATAAAATAGAAAATGAATTGGGCTTCCAGCCATTATGAAAGGCATATAGGAAAGGTGGAGATATACAAAACTAATTAATTATTCCATCATGTTTTTTTCAAAAAATTTATTATTCTCCCTTTTCAAATTTTGTTTTATACCGCTTATAAGCTGCATCAAATAATTGACTTATAGATGTTACCATGAAAACGATACAGTGATCTTTCCTGTCTTAAATCCATACTACTAACAAATATCAAACTAAACCTCAAAACCTATAGTGATAGTTTAATGCTGCTCCAACGTATCACAAAATAATTTGGTCATATATTTTAATGATCTCTCTATTCTTTCAATGGAGTTCTTCAATTCCATTTGATCACGTTTTCTTGAAGGTGATAGAACAACAATCTTACTCCAAACAGAATCAGGTTCCATTATGCGATTGGATTTCTTGTTAAGTTCGTAGACGGAATCAGCTTCAACATTCAAATCGCTCAATTCTTTTAAGAGCTTGGTTTTTTTATCCTCATCATGGAAGATGCTCCATATAACCTGTTATGTATTACAAATAAATTGTTATTTCCATTACATGTTAATATTCACATAGTAAAATTAAACTCTCACATTTGGTGGACTACCAACAAAATCTGCGCCGCTGAGTATGGCTTTATCAACAAGATCACAATATCTTGGAAATGCATTAGCAAACATTTTGTGATATTTCAACTGTGAATTTACGTTCACTGCACTCCTTGTTATTATAGCTTTGCTGTCAAAATTTCAATGGCAATGTTAATCATCAAACCAATAAAAAAAATTACCTAATTAGTAACATGGTACAACTCACAAACATGTATACCTAATGATTTTAACCATAGCAAGATAACTCTCACAAACCATGCCAAGTAGGAAAATTTCATAAGGCTTTTGTGTGCATGGTTCTCCGTTAGAAATTCCTTTTGATTGATTTTCTTCTTCTGTGTCATGTAATTTCTCCCAGTAATTTTCAGTGACGGTTCCATCTTCAGCTACTTTATATCCTACTCCCATTCGATATCGGTATTTGTGAATATTTCTTGCCATGACAATAGTCTGCTTTACAAACGACTCACATGATAATGTATCAACCATGATTACATCTCGACCCTCGTTTAGAGCTGTCACAAGCTTAGATAATGCAACATGGGTGGAAGATTGATGCATCTGTTCAAATTTTAAGTAAAAATAACTCATAAGAATCTAACATATCTCAGTCATTTGGTAATATAACTAAATTCAAAAGAAAATTTATATGAACATGAAAGTTCTTAAAATCTAATATGGATTTATATATACAGTCTGTCACATGGTGCACATATAACATCAGGTTAAAGGAAAAATAACATGAAGTAGATAGACGTGGAGGAAAAAAGATATATGGATTCAACTTTTTTCACTGACATTTAAAAAATATAAGATTAGTTCAAAAGATTTAAAAGGAATAATGGAAAAGATTCTAGATTCAATTTTTCCTAACAAGTAACATTTATTATAAAAATAAAAATAAAAAATGAAGGTGTTCACACAAACATACCAATTCAGCAGTTTGGAGCATGTCATCATGGTGAACTCTTGAATTAAGGGCCATATATATGATTTCAGTCTCATTAAAGACATTTGTCTCAACTACCACAGGATTTTTAGCTCCTTCATAGCAAAATATTCTGTCAAAGCCATTTGATACGTATAAATAATTTTACTTAGATATGCAAAACTAAGTTAGAACACAAAATTTCTTTTATACTTTAATATTGAATTTAGAGTGTTATGATTCACGAGTGTTCATTGCAGAGTCTATTCTATAACAAGATAAACACTACTCAGATTAATTTATATGTTATATGAAGTAGTGAGATCCATCCTCTATATAGTGAGATAAACATTTACGAGTGTCAAATACTTGGACTAGAGTGCTATAATTAGTATTTTATGAAATTTGTGTTTTAATCATTGATACACAATTTAATTATTTTTGCACTAAACAAATTTTGCAAAACTATAAGTATCATAGAATAATAATTTTGCAGGATTGAAAGTTGAGTAATACTCTCTAATAATATCTTCAAAGATAAAAGTCTTTTTGGTTCCCATGCCACCTCCTATAAGTAGTAACACCGGACGCCTTTCACTGAGTATCTTCGTATCCGTGTCATGATTTGTTGTTTTCACCTGCATATTCTTGCTTACCTTTTCAAACCTTTGTTGTCTTTGAACCCTTTCAAACCTTTGTTTTCTGTGAACACCACACCATATTAGCCAAACAAATATTATATATATATATATATATATATATATATATATATATATATATATATATATATATATATATACTTATTTTCGCATTACATTCCCCTCAACCTAGAAAAATATATATATTAAAACTATAAAAACTTTTAGCTCCATCATAATATGGTGACATTAATTTGAACTACCTTAGAAAATATTGTAAAAATTAAGATTAATATAATTTTACCTCATAACTTCCAATATAATTTTCTTGAATTTTTTTGTATGTGGAGACTCTTCCCTTAAAGCCTATATATAAAAAAAATATGATTAACGCATTAGAGAGAATAATATAATGTCATAATTTATTTTGGAAGGGTCACATCAACTTTATTATTTATCAATATCTGTTTCCATTTTATTTACGAACTTTATATATATATATATATATATATATATATATATATATATATATATATATATATATATTTAAAGAAGAAAAAAAATATTGGTAAATGAAGAAGGTAAGTTAAGATAAATACCAAACTAATGAGATGTGTAACTTGATTCCAGTGAAATGCTAAATAAGTGTTAACGCATCTCTCAATCTCATCTATGAGTTTCGTATATAAATCCCAAGGATAGCCATAGACACTACAAATGTATTCAAAGATATTTTCATCACATTCTTTGGATCTTTTCAGAAAGTCTTGGGCCAATATACATAATACTGGAACTTCATTAGCATCTTTAAATCCAATCTGTCTTGCTGCAACCACATCATTAAATAAGATAGTCAAAACATTATATAACATACCTTACCCTTGTGTACACGTGTCTTCACATTATGCATTATAACCCTTGAAGAAAACCTGTTTTAAGGTTGTTATACTTGGAACTTTTCCAATAACTAAAAAGGTATCCATTTTAATGTAGAAAATGATTGTAGACACACTAAAAAAGTGCATGAACATTTAATATAAAAAGAATAAAACATAATAAATTTATACATGAACATTGAATATAAATATAATAAAATAATAAATTTATAAGTTAGGTAAATAGAAAGATAGATAAATTGAAAAAACAAATATATAATAGACAATGTACATAAAATCATGATATATGTGTATTTTTCTTTTAATTAATTCCATAGGTGAGAATAAGGAAATTGAAAGTCACAAATTAAACATTATACCAACGTAGTGGGAGAACTTTTCAATCTCTATAAGATCGTTAGATTTCGTCTTTTTTAGGAGTGGAATCAACTTCTTCTGCTTTCTAACTATCTTTGCACGTCGTCTCGCATGTCGTCGGTAGGTTGTGGTGAGAGCGACGACAATTAATCCGGCAACAGAGGCAGCTAAAACTTGTAATAATTTCATTTTCTTTAAAACTCAAATCCTAACTATTTGTTTAGGTTTACAGGTAAAACTGGCAAAAGAATCTATTAATTTGGTTGCTTTATAACTATAATTTGTCACTGTTCGCCTTTTTCTTAGGTTTTTTTTATTATACATATATAAGTCTAAATTTTAACAAATCACGACTTCCGGATCTCAACCACCAAGGCATGACAATTAATAACCACAAATTAAATAGTATGTTCTTCACTTCAAGCCACATGTTATAATAAAAATAAAAGAGAATTATCACACTTATGAAGGGTTTTACTAGCACTCGAGTCTCATTCTTGTTCAAACTCCTCTTATAATGTAGGGGCACAATCCACTTGTTATTCTTGGCATTCATAAGCTTCAAAACAGCAGTTGGTTTAATCAACTTCACCACTTTTACGGGAAGTAACGTATATTATTTTCTCAATTAAGCTTTTATAATTTTTTTAAAATAGACTCAATCTTTATTTCATTATATTGAAATTTATATTCCTTTTATAAATATCACATGTCATATTATAGTATTTTTGTTTTTTTAATTATTTATTTATCACTTTTGTTTATTTTAAGTTTTGTTAACTTGTCAATATTGTTAGTGTCAAGTATTAGTGTTAATAATATCATATATCTATGTCTTGTATTTAACTTATTTTCTATATTTATTTTTTAACTTAATTAAGTACCAATTTTTTTTATGTTGTTGACTTTTTTTTTTGGTTTTGTGTATGTTCTAAATATGTTTTGTAAAATATACTTTATTCCTTTCAAAGATTGGAATTTCATAACTCCTAATTAATTAGTGCAAAAAATGTTTTTCGAAATCACTTAATAGATTTTGGTTTCAAGAGAAATAAAATCTTTCAAAATGATATTTTAGAAATATTTTATGATATTTTTGAAATATTTTTCCTAACTATAGTTTTGGTTCTAAAATAATCAAATCACATACTAGTACATGTTTTGGTTATTTAAAAAACCAAAATCCATCACAAAATTTCAAAAGTGCCATTATTATTTTTTAATTCTATCTCTTTGTCAGATAATAGGTTTCGATTTTACAAATAATGGAAGTCTATTGCTTTAATTATAAAATCAAATTATAATAAAATTATCATATGTTATAAATTTATCCTCACTGTTAAGGGTCTGGCGTCCAACACTAAAACATTTTAAAATTTAAGTTTTTGTGCGATTCCAAAGGCACCTAACATGAGTATTTGCTTCAAATTAATCTTTTATTGTCCCAAAACATGTTTCTTTGAGTTCATTTTTCATATATTTAGAACTCTACTAAAGACATTTATTTCATTATGTCGCTTAGAACTCTTTTGTTTTCCTCTACAATTGGGAGACACCGATTTCCATTTCTCCATTGCTAGTACGAAGACGAACGTCACTTCATTTCTTTATCATTATTGCACTCATGAGGTGTCATTTTCGCCACAATTGCAGTCGTCTCTATTCTTGCTCACCTTGTTCCATTTCCATTGTTGGCTTACTCGTTCGTTTTCTCTCCTTGCTTTTTTTTTTGTTTCGTTAAGGCTCCTTGTGTTCTTCTTAAAATACACATTTTGTGTTGTCATTTGTGTTCAGGTTTTGCATTCAGGTCGATTTTTTGTAGCACTTGTTTCTTTGTTTCGAAGTGTTTTTTCCATTGTTGCATGACCTAGCTTATGCGTTTCTAGGTTCTTCAAAATTTATATAGTTTTCTATGTTGTTAATATATTTTTGATATGTTTGGTTTACGTTTGGATTTTTCTTATTGTTTTAGTTTTGTCTAAATTCAAAATCTGGACAGAAAAAAAAACAATTTAAAAAACTTATAGAATAAGTTTTGGTTATAGCAAAAACCAAAGTATGTAATGAATAATAGGCTTTGAAAATAACTGAAGCATATTCTCTACCACAAGTTTTTCTTTTTTATTTCAATCTTTTTTTAATTGCTTTTGGTTTCGATTGTGAAAACAATAAAAGTCTATCTTGAAAATACATGTTACTATTAAAAACCAAAGCCAAAAGCTTCATTTCTTTATCTCATCTGAATATATGTTGATTGAGAAACTAAAGTATAATGTTGAAAAAAATTAGTGTGAAAACCATTTGCTAAACTAGTGACTCTTGTTAATTTGTTTCCTATTCTCACCTTTGGGTTCCTTTTCCAATAGCTTTCAAACAATGGTGTTGTGTTCTCTTCTTCCATCATACATAACTCACTAATAATCTCTTTGCTGATAAAACAAAAAACAAAGAAAAAAACTAATAATCTATTCATTCCCTTTTAATGAAGATCAAATAGTCTCTAATGTATTATACTCTAACTTCTGTCATTAAAGTTAAGTTTGTTGGATCTCATATAACCACTTTTTATCATTCATATTTGTGTTAATGGTCATATCTTTCTATTCTTCGTCTAAATCATTCATCAAGATTTGTGGTTATCATCGTTTTTACGTTCTAAGTTCATTGGCTTGAACAAATTTCACATATATTAGTCTATGCTTGATATTATCATAATTTTTATTTTGTTTATTTTTATCTTTTATTGATATTTTTATTATTATCTTTTTAAATAATTAAGGATTTATTAAATAAATTTAGAAAAGATAAGTATTTTATATTTTATTAGTATTTTGATATAACATTGTACTAAATATTTAAAAGTAAACCTTCGAGCTGCATACAATATCTAGACGACACAATTTCAACTTAATAAATTTTTTTATCATAGATAGGAACATTTCTTTTGTTAATTTAATTTAATTTATATTTTATTAAGTTAAATTTAATTAAAATTAAAATTAATTTATATTTTATTTGGTTAAATTTAATTAAAATTAAATTTTAATTTATATTATATTATATATATATTTTTTGTTTGTAATTTTATTTAAATTTTTTCTTTATAAAATATATATTTTTAAATATTTGTTGATATTCGCATACACATGTGAATTTTAAAATATTCTAATATATTTTTTAAACACTATCTGCGTGTCTGACTCATTATCATCTCTAATCACTACAAAAGTTATTATATTTGTAAATATTAAAATTACTGTCACAAATAAAGTTTTTAACAATTAAAAATAATTTTCAAAATTTCATATATTAAAAGTAGTTTGTGAGAAATGTTAATGTTGTTGGTAGAAAATAAAAAATTAATATAAGTTGAAAATCGCTATAAAATTTAATCATATTTTACAATATTTTATTATATTTTGACAATACAAAATATATCATATTTTATTATAATTTAACAATGATGAAAAATTTTAAATCATAAAATATTATTTAAAATGTATTTTAGAATTTTTTTAATTTAAAAATAAAATTTTTAATTATTCTATTTTCTCAAACTATGTTAATATTTTCTTTGACCAAACTAAGTTAATATTTTCTCAATTTCATACAAAAGTGTTTTCTTTTTTATTCTATTTGCTCCAAACAAAACATAGCGTTTAGGGATTATTCCATCAAAAAGCTGGGCCTAATACTCAAACTTATGGGACTTTAGAGAGGGGTTCATTGGATGATCAACACAAAATCTGAATCCAATCTACTTAATGGATTTACACTGTTTCTAACTCAAAATTTTATAAAATAAATTTATGGTGTCTCTTGTTAAAAATATTTTCAATATAAAATATTTATATTATATTTGTATGAGTCACTCACTAAAACTATCCATTAATTTTGATATTTTATAAAGAGAAAGTTCACTAAATAAACAATACAATTAGTCTAACTTAAACTTTTAAGACAAACAAGTTTATGAATCTTATATATATATATATATATTATATGGAATTCATTTTTTCACGTTACTTTACGTGAAACTTAAAAACACATTTGATTTTTCAATACTCTCAAATTCAATCCATATTTCTATTACTTCACTATATTTGTGATGTGAAACTTAAAAACACATTTGATTTTCTGACACTCTCTCAAATCCAATTCATATTTCTATTACTTCACTCTATTTGTGACTTATAAAGCATTAATATATACCAATACTTAAATTAGGGTTTTGATAACAAAATGAATAAAATCAATTTGGAGAAGAACATGGGCAAGGAGGACACGAGTGAAGACATGTTGGGTCTATCAAGGAGTAGATTTATCTAGGAGACACAATACCAAATGAAATATGAGTCCAACCATATAAGATATTGACATCACTCTCTGCCCAAAATCTTAATACAATAGATTAATGAGTCTTTCATCTTTATATAATGTTCTACTTTCTTATTTCTATCCAACGTAGGACTTAAACTCACACTTAGATTCTCAACACAATCAATTTGACAAGAGACAATGGAGGTGTTAATGGTGAGTGATGGAAACTGTGACGCCCGGGCACTGACGAGGGCGGGGAGTGCGACTCCTGGCAGGCTTCGAGTGGAAGGGGTACATGGACGAATCGGACATACACCGGAATGAGAGGGATCTGGAGACTGTATAGGTATGGGACTATACGGTTGAAAGATAGCTTAAAGGAATTGATGGGATACAAACCAGTGTTTTTCTCCCAATTCCACTCCAAACTAAGAGTGATATCTTTTCTTTTTATTTCTTTGTATACCCAATCATCTCTAAGCTTATCTAACTAACTGGTGCAACTAACACATGCTAACCCGCTTTTCATTTGGGTGTCGTCAGTGGAAACTACAGGTTTTCAAGTATCATGATTTAATTCTTTGAGCATAAAAATGAAAATTACCAATTGATGGGAATTTTTTTATAGGGGATGAACATTGAAAAATATAGTTATTCCACATGATTCATGTTTAAACTGAAGATGAAAACTTAATGAACAATGTCTTTATTTCTTAAAGTAGTATTCAATCAATAACATTATAGTCATGGTCTGGGTCAGCCGCATTCAGATGTTGTTCATAATTTAGAGTATAGCCTTACTCACTATGCAAAAACATAATTCAGAGTTTAGGATGAATTATATAACACAGAAATTAAGAAATTAGCTTCTAGAATAAATAATGTGGAAAAATTCTACAGTTTAGTTTATTTTCACACACACATATATAGACACACCTGCATTTTAGTTTGTGAAAAGGTCCATTTGATACCTCAGGTAGCCAATTGGGATTCTCAGCATCAGCCATGACAATATTGAGCCAGTGAGAGTTCCGGGTTTCGACTTCGGAAACAAATTTGAACAGGGAATTACAGAGCCTGCACTTGGCTGAGTAGAATTCCACCAAAGTCGCCTCCTTGGCGCTTGCCAGAGCCGAAGCAAATGCCCTCTGTTCTGCCTCCGACTGTGTGAGAGTCGTTTTCTTTTTCCAACCTGAAACAGAGCTCGCAAAATTGAAAGGTATTAAACCAAGGTTTTGGAGAGATTTCAATGGCCAAGGACCCTCAAACTTGCAGGGACCAGGACTAGAATTAGGGTTTGTTTCATTCCATGGCCATTTCAGGTAAAACATTTGTTTAGGTTTAGGATTGGGAACAGAAATCGAATCCATTAAGCCACATCAGAGACTACAAACAATAGTCAAATAGCTAGTATAGTCGGATAGATATCATAAAGAAATGACAACATCCTTCCATAAAGATGATGAACTCTTTGTAATTTTAATATAAATTATTTTAATTATTAAATAATAATAATATAGATAATGATTTAGATAAATTAATGTATGTACAATAATATTTATTCAATAAATATTATATTTGATTTATTAATTTGAATATATAGATGATAAATATATGAATATAATAATTGATGTATCTCAAATGAAATATTTTAAAAAATTTAAAAGTAATATAAAATTAGTCTATTGATTCATAAATAATGTGTTAAATACTTTAATTTTAGAAACCTGGTACTTTAGAATATTAGTTGAATAAATATAATATATAATTACTTGGGGCTTAAAAAATGATTATTAGATATTCAGTAACCTGAATCAAGAAAAATATAAAGTATTTAATGATAATTTAATTGATTAAATTTTCATATTTATAGAATTAATTTAAGCAAGTAATGATAAAAGAAAATATGGTATTATTTATTTTAATAATTCTTGAAAGTAGAATGGATGAGTAAGAGTTATGTTTTAGGGTTTTGTTAAAAAAAATAATTTGGATCTGATTTTAATTTGTTTAATTAAAGATTAAATAATATGAAATTAAAAAGGATTGTATAAATGAAAGAAGATTAGGAAATTTAAGCACAGTAACAAGTATAGAAATTATACGTAGATGTTTAGAAACTTTACTGAATATGAAATTAATTTATAAAATTATTAAGATGTGTTTGCTTTTTATGTAAATAACTAGTTTTTATGTTTTTATTATGTTTATATATTAATAATTATAATTGTAGAAATAATATTTTTATAATTTATAAAAATATTTTTCTTTATATATATAATAATTATTATAATAATAATAATATTTTTGTAATTTTAAATAACGATTTCAAATTTATTTTAACATATTTTTTACTATTTATATTTAATTTTATATTATATTTATCTTTAAAAGATAAAATAGTAATAATATAATTTTATTTATTAAACCATGTTTTCTAATCTATCATTCTTATAACATTATACACCACAAACTTTTATAAACTTTTCATTCAAATCCCTATATCTATCTCTTTAGATTTCTTAATCTAAACCATCACAATCTTTTTTCTCATTCCCTCAAATTTATATATTCAAACATTACCTAAATGTCAAAGTTTTCAATTTGAAAAGAAAAAAAGAATTAAAATTTAAAATTCAAATAAAAGAAAATAAGTAATTGTCCTGTAAATCTAAAATTATAAACATGTTTCTTATGTTTGGTCATACTTTCTTTATTCTCTTTAACATGTGTCTTGTATCTTTTTTTTATTATTTAACCTTAATGCATGAAATAGACTGAAAATTAAATTGAATTTTCATTTTTCCTCACCTAATTTCTTATTATTCACTAATTGAGTTTAATATGTTTAATTATAAAAAATACTAATTATACTTAGTTTTACATTAACGAAAAATACTAGTTTTTAAATTTTATCATCAAAATATTATTATTTTTTACAAATATTTATTTAATTTAAATTTGTAACATCTTTGTCAATAGATCCATAAAAATAATATTATTCTATTCCATAACATCTATTGCAGAACAATTCTAATAAAGTTTTTGTTCCAGGAATAAAAGCTATAAAAATTGATGGCTTTATATCAAAAGGATATCATGCAACAGAAACAAACAAACAATATAGAAAAGCTATAGTATATTCACAAACTAATCTCCACATCATTAATTTGGTTAATAGGTTCCATGATTTGTACCAGTCAGGAAGGTGAAAAGAGTAAGTCCCACAGACAAAATGAGTTTGCTCTCAACAAGAAAACAACCGTTACTGACATAACCTAAAAGAAAATGTAGCTATATATCGAGAGTGGAGACTGGTCCCAGATAATCTCCTTCCAAACTGACCAATGCTTGAAAGTCCCTATCTGCTTCCATCCACTTAGTACCTATCACTGAAAAGCGAAGTGTGACATCTTTTCCAATTTTTGACAATTTGTCATTCATGAAGCAAGCATTTTCACCAGGAACATATTCGTAATCAGGCATCTTCAAATGTGAGAGATAGACATTCTCAATTGGACCACATCTCATGAAAACTCCATGCTTTAGAACCTTGTGGACAACACCCTCCAATATCTCTCCATTGAAAATCTTGAAGGTAATGGCATTAAAAACAACAGGGAAGAGCACATCCCCATGCTGTCTGACCTTTCCTTCCCCTATTTTCTCCAGTGTGGTCACAGCAAGAAAGTATCCCAAATCTTTGGTTGCTTTCTTCATAGCAAAGTCACCTAGCAGGCGGATGATGATTGCCCTCTGAAGCATCAGACCTTGTGGTTGCAGATTTTCTGGAGCAATGATGACATTCCAAGACAGCTGAACTTTGAGAAACATTGTTTATTTGTTCCTAATTCTTCTGCCATCGAATAAAAAAATATCAGTACCTAATCCAAATTTCAAAGGCACAAGTATTCTTCAACAAAGTTAGCAGTACATTTTAATGATTAGGTTGATGGGTATCTAAATTTTAATCTTCCCAGACTAGTGTTAATGTCACCAAAGTCACTCTGTACTAGGAAATCACTAAGAATCATAGATAAACATATAACTTTCCCAGTTTACAACTTCTCAAATAGAGACACATTCTTACTTCATAATATGTTGCTAGACACAACATTTTGTAATTTTAATTTAATACAAATTTTATCCAGCAAGATGCATACCCACATTTTATCTTAAATATGTATTCTCAAAGCAGTTAACTTGTAACCACAACTACAGTTTCAATAATGAGGGTATAGTGACTCGAGAAGCTCCTACAGTCAGTGAACTGGGATCCAAATAATGACCATATGCAGTTGCTGGAAGCTCTCTTAGTGCACAAATCACATCCTTGATGTAATTCAGTGAAGTTCAGGGACTAATCTAAGAGATTTTCCAATAATCAAAGAAATACCGAGCACGATTCTACTACTGCTATAACTACTTAATTATTTTTAAGGACAATTTTATCAGAGAGAATAATACTTCGAAGATCAAAATGACGGTTTACTAAAAAAATACACTATCTATATAACACATACTATCAAGAATACAGTTGAATTGTCACATGTCTCTGTTTTATAGCTAATTACAACAATTTATATCTGCAAAGTTGACAGTTGAGACGACAACAGAGTTGAGTGTTCATTTATCTTTTCTTCTTCTTTCTTCTAACAGCAATTACTTTCAAGAAGAAGACTACCCAAAAGCCCTCGTCATCAAAGGGTTTAACCCTTAAAGTTTTTTCACCCACCTATTCAAATTAAAAGACCCAACAAATGCCAAAACTCTTCTAAAATTCCTGACCATTCTCAACAAATTTAAAACAAACCTAATTTCCCACACCTTAGGTTTTTCCTATATTTTGAAGATAGCAAAAATTTAAGAGGATGAAGCAAAACGCCATTAAACTTCTTAATTACCTCAAAAGATTCAAATACTAGCCATAAAGCACCCCATAATAACCTCACACTCAAAAACTCCTACACCCAACAAATCTCAAGCCATGCATGACTCCGTAGAGGAGGGCGAGACAGAAAATTAAGAAAGAATGGAGAAGAAGGAACTTACCGAAGACAAAAACTCTCTTTTGATACTCTACACTATCTCTTAGTAAGCTTGCAAGAGAGAAAGGTGTTGTAAGTTTGGGAGTAGGAGAGGAAGAAGGAGAATGGAAGGAGAATGGAAGAAGAACGAATGAAAGGATTTTTTTTTTTAAAAGACACGAAAATTTCAAATTTTTATTCGCACCCCAATTGCTAAACTCACCCCTATTATACCCAATGCTACCACAATCAGTCAGAGGCCGAACTTTATACTTGATACACCATCTACAAACTACTATCACCAACCATCGATACAACTAAAACTTAAATAAAATACATTCATGTTATATATATATATATATATATATATATATATATATGTATATATATCAAAAACATGGTTCAGTTATTTTAATTTAATAACTTGTTTGTATTTTGTTCATATGAATTTATAATTTGATAGCGATGTTCTCACTTTTGGTATAAAATAAAGTTATTATAATTTAATTCAACTTAAACCAAAATATTATTTATTATTTATTGACATGATTTAAAATGGTAAAAAAAATTAATATGTTAAAAATATAAGATAGATACAAATTTCAAAAAATAATTTTAAAAATTTTCAATTAATTATTTAAATTTTAAAAAAATATATTTGAGAGGAATGAAAAGTTACAAAGACCATCTAGCATTTTCTCTATAAAAGATACAATTAAAAAAATAAAAGAAGATAAAAATAAAGTGAAAATAAATTAAAATAGAATTTTTAAATTGGTGAAATTAAAAAAATAAACAAGTTTATTTATTTTTTATTGTTTAGATGATAGTAATTTTAAGAAAGAAATACCAAATAAAATAAAATGGTTAATTTTTTTATAAAATATTGTAAAAAAGAAATACAAAATAAACAAGTTTTTATATATATAAAAGTCGAAATGTTGTAGGTTTAGTCTTCTCATGACAAAAAGGAGTGTATGCATGTAGAATATATTTTGACATTCAAAGTAGTTAAGTGTGTGATAGCAGTAAATATTATAATAATGAATACATCCCATATTTACCTTAAGATGTTTATACACATTTTACATGTTTTTTTTATCTCAATGGATCTCGTCCACATGACTAGTTACTATGATTAATCATTAATTAACCAATTATATTAATGATAATTTTATCTTGATGTTAATATGATCAATGTAGTCAATACTTGTCATAGAAGTTGTTTTAATCGATATGTAGTTGATCAGACCATCATAACATGTCTTTATATCATCAGGACTGAGTACATCTAGACAGAGTTGGTGATGATATAATAATTATAAACATTATTTGATTAATGTAATTATGAACATTAGATGAATATTGGTAGAAATGATATTTTTTTTTACCTTAATTAGTTGGGTGTATAGATATATATTGGTAGTCTATGACTAAAAGAAAAAAAAAGTTTTTTCTTTCTCTCTCTCTATATATTTTGTAAATACTAAAGTAATAAAAACAGTACACTCCATCTTAACAACTTAAATACATCAAGAAAATGAAATTAGAGGATACCGACAGCATGGTATAACTTTTTCTTCAAGAAGCAACTCAAGATCCATTTACAAAATGATTTCAACATGCTTTAATAAGATATTTATGATTTCACATATTGGCTACGAATCTCTCACAATTCTTGCCGTTGAGTACTCTTTAACTTTGTGACATTATAATATAGCAAGTTAGCCCTATTTTTTTTTTTTTTAATGTGACGTATATTTTTCACAAAGATTAACAACTACACAGAATATACGAAAGAAACAAAGTAGAAAAGCAAGAAACAAACTTAAAGGACACTAAACAACGATAAGGAAGAAACTTGTTATAGAAATATTAATGTTTGACTGAATTATAACAAAGAGAAACAAAGGTTACGAGAAAGAGAACAAAGATAAATCTTGCATGTAACGTTTAAGCTTTTATTTCCAACTCTCATGTCTGTAACCATTATTGTTTTTGGCAAAGCATTGTCTTTGTCTATGTTCTATTCTGTATGGGACCATTGGTACCTTTACTTTTTTACCCCTTCCATGCTTGCTACTAATACTACTGTCTTCTTGGTAACGAATTGATCCAAAAGTGCATGGTACATAGCTTTCTGTAGGTAAATTTAATCTTCAATGTTTAAACTTGTCAAAGTTTTAGATATATTCTAGCTAAAAGGAGCTCAATACATTTTATGGACTTGGAGTAGTTTTTTCTGTACTTTCGTATCAATTTATGCTATTATTTTAGTTACTACAAGTAGTTTGTCATTTTTTGGGCTAAGATTCTAAATGATATATTAATAATTAGCATATTGACCCCATACTCGATTCCTTGTTAGATCAATAGGAGTTTGAACTAACTAACAATATAACATCCAATAAAAATTCACAATAAGAAATTAATATATAAACTTATAATTAAAAAGGATTTTTTTAACGACCCCTTACTAATTCAACATGTTTAACGAACCCAATTATTTATTAGGCTTTTAACAATGTTTTTCTTTGAAACGCATCATATTATTATATTAGACTTTGTGACCATGTTATTATTCTTTAAAATCTATGATATTTTGTTGTTAAGAATCAAAAGAGGATATAGATTCCACTTAATAACTAACATTTTCATTATTATTTCACATTAACGAATTTAAATATGATACATTTGATTATAATAAATACAGTTATTTTAGTATTTCATAATATAATTAATTTATTTTATTTGGAGTTTCATTTGAAGATGTATAATACCAAGTTTNGACTAATATTTGTAATAGTTTTGTGATAGTGAAAAAGTTTTATCTTATTTGAGATAAGCGACTGGACGTAGGATCCTAGTGATCTGAACCAGGATAAAATACCTGTGTAATTTTTCTCTTTCCCTTACTCTGTTATTTACGTTAAATTATCTGCTTAGTAAGAAATTAAGAGAAAATATTAAAAAGGGATAATATTTAAATATAACCAATTCACCCCCCCTCTTGGTTTGTTTCCACGCTAACCATTCCGCTGCAGCCGCTCTGACAGAGGGCGCTTCATTTTGAGAGATGGGAGATTCCTGCAATAACGTGTAAACGACTGCTCGGGACACCTGTCTTTGCCAGGGCCTTGCCATTGTGGTCGAGAAGCACAAAACAAGGAACATAGCTAACATCATAATGAAGGAGCTGCGATACGAACATTCAAAACCAAGTCAGCAAGAAGTAATGAGAACAAAATGGATTCTCCTGATATTAAACAAATAATAACATGTTCAATGATTTCTATACAACATTATCCTTCAGGAATCAGAAGATAGAAAAAAACACCAAAATGAAGGTAATACAATAGTACTGAGAGCTTGAACTATTTCAAAGGAATTTCAAGTAAATAGATTTTTTCAAGGTCAACATAATTTCTACGAATAGCAAGCTGAGGTATTTAAACAAAACTTCCAACTGCTTCCTAAATTTGAAATTCTACTGTTTCCATCAAGAAAAAGATAAAGGCTCATGTATCTTCTCTATTGAAAATGTATATTACTTTATAATTAAAATATGTAATATGTTCTTCCAGATCCTTCCAAAAACTGATGTTTCTTCACAGAACCATCATCTCAAGTTTCACATGGGAATACGCCGAAATCACATTTCTACAGAAACTATATACACCGAAGGACATATATGGAAAATGGATCTAGAAAATTAAGTATATGGTGATAATTTTTGGCTGAAGTGTGATCCTAGGATGGATGTCTTAGTTTGGACAAATTTGGGCATTGCCCATTCATCAATTTTTATTAGTATACGGTGATAATTGAGATATTCAAGGAAGCAGCATTTTTTCAGTTGAAAGGTAAGGTTAAACATGGAAGCAGCATCAATGCATGATGTACATAATCCAAGACAAGATACTGGGTTAAGGCCAATTTAAGCAGAAACAGTAGTGCAAATAAAATTTGCATGGTTTGCTTGCATGTAGAGGTCATTCTGAAAGAATGAACAAAAAAAAAAAGGCCAAAGTTACAGAGATGAAGAGACGACAAAACAATACTTCTTCAAAGGGATATATTGACCACAATCACATTTGAGGAAAACAAAATTGACAAACAGGTCTGCATCTTGAAGAGGTAAAAAGCATGGCTTGGAGCAGGAGACAGAGTCACAGAACGTCAACCTAATGGCTTAGTCAGGTCTGCCCAAACGTGGTTCAGCATAAAATGAATAATTATCTTATTATTTGCTAAACCCCCATGCCCCATTAAATTCTTCCTAATAACCAAACTGATATGTAAGTTTATACACAACAATTAAAGAAACAGAACAATATAAAATAATTACAAAACATCAAACCAAAATTTATATTCTTCACAGTCCAATGGCATATAAACCAATCTCCATAACAGAAAAAACATAGCTAACATCATAACACCTATGCTGTTGCGTGGCTGCATGGTATTGTCCATACTACTCTAGAACAGTTATTGTAAAAGTATTATTCTAGTCGTTTAGTTCCTATTCATGAAAATTATTTTATATACTAGAATTAGATCTATTGCAATAGATAGATATTATTTTTATCAAGGGTTTCTGTTAAGAAAAGGGTTTAATTGCTGTAACTTAGTTTCATTTTCCCAGAACTGTAATAGGTTATTTTTTATTTTTCCTACATGCTTGTTAGAAGAACAGCCTTCTTATCTGTCTCCCAGATTTACTAGTTCATTTTTTCTGTCTCTTCCATTATACTAAATGGCCATTATTATTCTACAACAATCCAGTAACAGAAATGAAGTGAACCAATAACACTCAGCATCATGAACTCTTGTACGAAAAAAATGTCAGTTGGATTTACCAAGCCCAGGAAATAACTCGGATGCACAGAATGCTCATGCAATTTATGCAACCAAACAGAAACCTTGGCTGAGATGAAGTTTGATCCCATGTGGGGATTCTCAAAGGCCAGCAAAAGCCAAAAAACATTCTGCTTCTGAAACCCACATAGCAAATACTGAGTTTTTTTTTTTTTTTCTTACTACTAAAGGTTTGCAGAAATCAGTAACAATCAATCAGAACTTCCTGAAGGTACTATTCAAATATATTGCTCCACCAGCCAACGATGTTTCTCAATAATTTGAACAATGAAGGCAGATCTGAAATCATTAATGAATAGCCTATCTGATAGGTAAAAAGGAAAGACAACCTAATGATACAAACCAGTGTTTTTCTCCCAATTCCACTCCAAACTAAGAGTGATATCTTTTCTTTTTATTTCTTTGTATACCCAATCATCTCTAAGCTTATCTAACTAACTGGTGCAACTAACACATGCTAACCCGCTTTTCATTTGGGTGTCGTCAGTGGAAACTACAGGTTTTCAAGTATCATGATTTAATTCTTTGAGCATAAAAATGAAAATTACCAATTGATGGGAATTTTTTTATAGGGGATGAACATTGAAAAATATAGTTATTCCACATGATTCATGTTTAAACTGAAGATGAAAACTTAATGAACAATGTCTTTATTTCTTAAAGTAGTATTCAATCAATAACATTATAGTCATGGTCTGGGTCAGCCGCATTCAGATGTTGTTCATAATTTAGAGTATAGCCTTACTCACTATGCAAAAACATAATTCAGAGTTTAGGATGAATTATATAACACAGAAATTAAGAAATTAGCTTCTAGAATAAATAATGTGGAAAAATTCTACAGTTTAGTTTATTTTCACACACACATATATAGACACACCTGCATTTTAGTTTGTGAAAAGGTCCATTTGATACCTCAGGTAGCCAATTGGGATTCTCAGCATCAGCCATGACAATATTGAGCCAGTGAGAGTTCCGGGTTTCGACTTCGGAAACAAATTTGAACAGGGAATTACAGAGCCTGCACTTGGCTGAGTAGAATTCCACCAAAGTCGCCTCCTTGGCGCTTGCCAGAGCCGAAGCAAATGCCCTCTGTTCTGCCTCCGACTGTGTGAGAGTCGTTTTCTTTTTCCAACCTGAAACAGAGCTCGCAAAATTGAAAGGTATTAAACCAAGGTTTTGGAGAGATTTCAATGGCCAAGGACCCTCAAACTTGCAGGGACCAGGACTAGAATTAGGGTTTGTTTCATTCCATGGCCATTTCAGGTAAAACATTTGTTTAGGTTTAGGATTGGGAACAGAAATCGAATCCATTAAGCCACATCAGAGACTACAAACAATAGTCAAATAGCTAGTATAGTCGGATAGATATCATAAAGAAATGACAACATCCTTCCATAAAGACGATGAACTTTTTATAATTTTAATATAAATTATTTTAATTATGAAATAATAATAATATAGATAATGATTTAGATAAATTAATGTATGTACATTAATATTTATTCAATAAATATTGATAACTCCGTACCAAAATCTGGTAAAGATAATTATAAGGCTAAGTGTTGCTATTTAAACTGACAGGATGACGAATAATAAAAAAATAGATTTAAAAATAAAGTTTTTGAATCATGATCGTAGTTTATTATGAAAAACTGTAAAAAATACGTGTTTGGTTTATAAAACTGCATTTTAGATTCAAAAATCGGTTATGCATAAAAAGAATATTAGCACCTTACAACATTAGTTAGTCAAATATGAAAAATGGTGTGGTTTCTTCTAAATGTTTATTTTTTTGGAAATAAGAATAAAAGAAGATAACAAGAAAAAACTAAAAATATATTTTGAAAATTTTGAGACCAACAAATATTAATCTCGCTCTTTGTATTTTCATTCAAACTGGAAAATCAAGGGCAACATAGTTTAAAAGAAAGATTAGTTTGAAAGTTTTGATACTTCTAAATTATTTGAAAATGAGTGTCCTGTAACACAGATGACCTAACAAATACCAAAAAGAAAATAGTGAAAACGTATTTTTAAGTTATTTTTTAAGAAATAAAGATTCAAGTAATAAAACAACACATACGATCGCACGAAAAATTGTACTTTTAATTTTGGATATTGGACGACATGGACCACCGTACAAACATCCAAAAGAAATCAGTGAAAAATTATTTTTTAAATTTTAATCTTTATAGTTTTTATATTTTTTATTGTTTTAAAAATTTACATTTATTATTGTTTAAAGCAGTTTTATTTTCATGAATATTGAGTAAAAAGAGTACAAAATTTTAATTAGTGAGAAAATAAAAACATAGATGTATATGTAAAATATAGGGCATAACTAAAAAGAGGGATAAAACTGGAAGACAAAGTGGGTGGGCAGCGGAGGGTAAAAGCAAATAAAACATACAGGGATGCGAGATAGTGAATGCGTGGTGCGGTGAGCAATTAAATGTGTGGTGTGTATAGTGACAGCCGAAACAGAGTAAAACAGTGGTGTCTGTGCAGTGAACATGAAATGCATAAAGTAAAGTAAATTATGAACATGCCCACAAATAAAAATAAAATATACAAGGGATGGGGGTTAATTTATATGGGAGTGCATGGCGTGAAATGAAAAAAGCAGCCCACTTATCTTTCTTTCTTCTTTGTTAAAAAAAACAACGGTATTACTTCCAGCACCCTATTAGTCCAGATTTCATTTTTTTCTGAATTCATTAAAACAAATTTGGAATTCATTAAAGGTATTATATGGTTCATTAAATTATTTTCAAAAGTAATTCAGTACCTTTGCTTCTCTTTGCCTTCTGAAAAAAAAGCCTTATAACTTAGAAAATGATGGATTATTTATACTGGATGATTCTGCTTGTGTGTGAATGTCGTTAAATCCTTCCCAAAATCTGTTTACAACTCACTGTGTGTTTCTTTGTCTTTACTCTCTGTGTTGTGATTTTGTTTCAAAAGAAATCTAGTATTGTGGGAATGAGGAGAACTCGTGTGAGTATAGGTTGAAGATGATTGTCAGATATTGTGAGTGTGTGTTTTTATTTTTTGTGTGTAGAGAATTAGGAGTTTTGGATGATGGTAGTGGACGAATGAATCTCCTCTCCCACCAAATGGAAGTTTTGTTTTGTATATGAATGAGGTTGTATTTTAAAAAAATAGAAAGTCCTGATAGTTACGAAGAATGAAGGAAGACTGCTCCCTCCTCTTTGCACATTTTGCTAATTACCGGATTCACATTGTATTGGGAGTGGTAAATTTTAGGTGTGGTGGAAAGCAAAACGGTGGTGAGAAAACTTAACACTACGGACTATTGAGCCTAATTTTAGAAAAAGGGGTGTAGAAACTGAAATAAAATAGAAAATGAATTGGGCTTCCAGCCATTATGAAAGGCATATAGGAAAGGTGGAGATATACAAAACTAATTAATTATTCCATCATGTTTTTTTCAAAAAATTTATTATTCTCCCTTTTCAAATTTTGTTTTATACCGCTTATAAGCTGCATCAAATAATTGACTTATAGATGTTACCATGAAAACGATACAGTGATCTTCCTGTCTTAAATCCATACTACTAACAAATATCAAACTAAACCTCAAAACCTATAGTGATAGTTTAATGCTGCTCCAACGTATCACAAAATAATTTGGTCATATATTTTAATGATCTCTCTATTCTTTCAATGGAGTTCTTCAATTCCATTTGATCACGTTTTCTTGAAGGTGATAGAACAACAATCTTACTCCAAACAGAATCAGGTTCCATTATGCGATTGGATTTCTTGTTAAGTTCGTAGACGGAATCAGCTTCAACATTCAAATCGCTCAATTCTTTTAAGAGCTTGGTTTTTTTAATATATTCCTGTCGATCCTCATCATGGAAGATGCTCCATATAACCTGTTATGTATTACAAATAAATTGTTATTTCCATTACATGTTAATATTCACATAGTAAAATTAAACTCTCACATTTGGTGGACTACCAACAAAATCTGCGCCGCTGAGTATGGCTTTATCAACAAGATCACAATATCTTGGAAATGCATTAGCAAACATTTTGTGATATTTCAACTGTGAATTTACGTTCACTGCACTCCTTGTTATTATAGCTTTGCTGTCAAAATTTCAATGGCAATGTTAATCATCAAACCAATAAAAAAAATTACCTAATTAGTAACATGGTACAACTCACAAACATGTATACCTAATGATTTTAACCATAGCAAGATAACTCTCACAAACCATGCCAAGTAGGAAAATTTCATAAGGCTTTTGTGTGCATGGTTCTCCGTTAGAAATTCCTTTTGATTGATTTTCTTCTTCTGTGTCATGTAATTTCTCCCAGTAATTTTCAGTGACGGTTCCATCTTCAGCTACTTTATATCCTACTCCCATTCGATATCGGTATTTGTGAATATTTCTTGCCATGACAATAGTCTGCTTTACAAACGACTCACATGATAATGTATCAACCATGATTACATCTCGACCCTCGTTTAGAGCTGTCACAAGCTTAGATAATGCAACATGGGTGGAAGATTGATGCATCTGTTCAAATTTTAAGTAAAAATAACTCATAAGAATCTAACATATCTCAGTCATTTGGTAATATAACTAAATTCAAAAGAAAATTTATATGAACATGAAAGTTCTTAAAATCTAATATGGATTTATATATACAGTCTGTCACATGGTGCACATATAACATCAGGTTAAAGGAAAAATAACATGAAGTAGATAGACGTGGAGGAAAAAAGATATATGGATTCAACTTTTTTCACTGACATTTAAAAAATATAAGATTAGTTCAAAAGATTTAAAAGGAATAATGGAAAAGATTCTAGATTCAATTTTTCCTAACAAGTAACATTTATTATAAAAATAAAAATAAAAAATGAAGGTGTTCACACAAACATACCAATTCAGCAGTTTGGAGCATGTCATCATGGTGAACTCTTGAATTAAGGGCCATATATATGATTTCAGTCTCATTAAAGACATTTGTCTCAACTACCACAGGATTTTTAGCTCCTTCATAGCAAAATATTCTGTCAAAGCCATTTGATACGTATAAATAATTTTACTTAGATATGCAAAACTAAGTTAGAACACAAAATTTCTTTTATACTTTAATATTGAATTTAGAGTGTTATGATTCACGAGTGTTTATTGCAGAGTCTATTCTATAACAAGATAAACACTACTCAGATTAATTTATATGTTATATGAAGTAGTGAGATCCATCCTCTATATAGTGAGATAAACATTTACGAGTGTCAAATACTTGGACTAGAGTGCTATAATTAGTATTTTATGAAATTTGTGTTTTAATCATTGATACACAATTTAATTATTTTTGCACTAAACAAATTTTGCAAAACTATAAGTATCATAGAATAATAATTTTGCAGGATTGAAAGTTGAGTAATACACTCTAATAATATCTTCAAAGATAAAAGTCTTTTTGGTTCCCATGCCACCTCCTATAAGTAGTAACACCGGACGCCTTTCACTGAGTATCTTCGTATCCGTGTCATGATTTGTTGTTTTCACCTGCATATTCTTGCTTACCTTTTCAAACCTTTGTTGTCTTTGAACCCTTTCAAACCTTTGTTTTCTGTGAACACCACACCATATTAGCCAAACAAATATTATATATATATATATATATATATATATATATATATATACTTATTTTCGCATTACATTCCCCTCAACCTAGAAAAATATATATATTAAAACTATAAAAACTTTTAGCTCCATCATAATATGGTGACATTAATTTGAACTACCTTAGAAAATATTGTAAAAATTAAGATTAATATAATTTTACCTCATAACTTCCAATATAATTTTCTTGAATTTTTTTGTATGTGGAGACTCTTCCCTTAAAGCCTATATATAAAAAAATATGATTAACGCATTAGAGAGAATAATATAATGTCATAATTTATTTTGGAAGGGTCACATCAACTTTATTATTTATCAATATCTGTTTCCATTTTATTTACGAACTTTATATATATATATATATATATATATTATATATATATATTATATATATTTAAAGAAGAAAAAAAATATTGGTAAATGAAGAAGGTAAGTTAAGATAAATACCAAACTAATGAGATGTGTAACTTGATTCCAGTGAAATGCTAAATAAGTGTTAACGCATCTCTCAATCTCATCTATGAGTTTCGTATATAAATCCCAAGGATAGCCATAGACACTACAAATGTATTCAAAGATATTTTCATCACATTCTTTGGATCTTTTCAGAAAGTCTTGGGCCAATATACATAATACTGGAACTTCATTAGCATCTTTAAATCCAATCTGTCTTGCTGCAACCACATCATTAAATAAGATAGTCAAAACATTATATAACATACCTTACCCTTGTGTACACGTGTCTTCACATTATGCATTATAACCCTTGAAGAAAACCTGTTTTAAGGTTGTTATACTTGGAACTTTTCCAATAACTAAAAAGGTATCCATTTTAATGTAGAAAATGATTGTAGACACACTAAAAAAGTGCATGAACATTTAATATAAAAAGAATAAAACATAATAAATTTATACATGAACATTGAATATAAATATAATAAAATAATAAATTTATAAGTTAGGTAAATAGAAAGATAGATAAATTGAAAAAACAAATATATAATAGACAATGTACATAAAATCATGATATATGTGTATTTTTCTTTTAATTAATTCCATAGGTGAGAATAAGGAAATTGAAAGTCACAAATTAAACATTATACCAACGTAGTGGGAGAACTTTTCAATCTCTATAAGATCGTTAGATTTCGTCTTTTTTAGGAGTGGAATCAACTTCTTCTGCTTTCTAACTATCTTTGCACGTCGTCTCGCATGTCGTCGGTAGGTTGTGGTGAGAGCGACGACAATTAATCCGGCAACAGAGGCAGCTAAAACTTGTAATAATTTCATTTTCTTTAAAACTCAAATCCTAACTATTTGTTTAGGTTTACAGGTAAAACTGGCAAAAGAATCTATTAATTTGGTTGCTTTATAACTATAATTTGTCACTGTTCGCCTTTTTCTTAGGTTTTTTTTATTATACATATATAAGTCTAAATTTTAACAAATCACGACTTCCGGATCTCAACCACCAAGGCATGACAATTAATAACCACAAATTAAATAGTATGTTCTTCACTTCAAGCCACATGTTATAATAAAAATAAAAGAGAATTATCACACTTATGAAGGGTTTTACTAGCACTCGAGTCTCATTCTTGTTCAAACTCCTCTTATAATGTAGGGGCACAATCCACTTGTTATTCTTGGCATTCATAAGCTTCAAAACAGCAGTTGGTTTAATCAACTTCACCACTTTTACGGGAAGTAACGTATATTATTTTCTCAATTAAGCTTTTATAATTTTTTTAAAATAGACTCAATCTTTATTTCATTATATTGAAATTTATATTCCTTTTATAAATATCACATGTCATATTATAGTATTTTTGTTTTTTTAATTATTTATTTATCACTTTTGTTTATTTTAAGTTTTGTTAACTTGTCAATATTGTTAGTGTCAAGTATTAGTGTTAATAATATCATATATCTATGTCTTGTATTTAACTTATTTTCTATATTTATTTTTTAACTTAATTAAGTACCAATTTTTTTTATGTTGTTGACTTTTTTTTTTGGTTTTGTGTATGTTCTAAATATGTTTTGTAAAATATACTTTATTCCTTTCAAAGATTGGAATTTCATAACTCCTAATTAATTAGTGCAAAAAATGTTTTTCGAAATCACTTAATAGATTTTGGTTTCAAGAGAAATAAAATCTTTCAAAATGATATTTTAGAAATATTTTATGATATTTTTGAAATATTTTTCCTAACTATAGTTTTGGTTCTAAAATAATCAAATCACATACTAGTACATGTTTTGGTTATTTAAAAAACCAAAATCCATCACAAAATTTCAAAAGTGCCATTATTATTTTTTAATTCTATCTCTTTGTCAGATAATAGGTTTCGATTTTACAAATAATGGAAGTCTATTGCTTTAATTATAAAATCAAATTATAATAAAATTATCATATGTTATAAATTTATCCTCACTGTTAAGGGTCTGGCGTCCAACACTAAAACATTTTAAAATTTAAGTTTTTGTGCGATTCCAAAGGCACCTAACATGAGTATTTGCTTCAAATTAATCTTTTATTGTCCCAAAACATGTTTCTTTGAGTTCATTTTTCATATATTTAGAACTCTACTAAAGACATTTATTTCATTATGTCGCTTAGAACTCTTTTGTTTTCCTCTACAATTGGGAGACACCGATTTCCATTTCTCCATTGCTAGTACGAAGACGAACGTCACTTCATTTCTTTATCATTATTGCACTCATGAGGTGTCATTTTCGCCACAATTGCAGTCGTCTCTATTCTTGCTCACCTTGTTCCATTTCCATTGTTGGCTTACTCGTTCGTTTTCTCTCCTTGCTTTTTTTTTTGTTTCGTTAAGGCTCCTTGTGTTCTTCTTAAAATACACATTTTGTGTTGTCATTTGTGTTCAGGTTTTGCATTCAGGTCGATTTTTTGTAGCACTTGTTTCTTTGTTTCGAAGTGTTTTTTCCATTGTTGCATGACCTAGCTTATGCGTTTCTAGGTTCTTCAAAATTTATATAGTTTTCTATGTTGTTAATATATTTTTGATATGTTTGGTTTACGTTTGGATTTTTCTTATTGTTTTAGTTTTGTCTAAATTCAAAATCTGGACAGAAAAAAAAACAATTTAAAAAACTTATAGAATAAGTTTTGGTTATAGCAAAAACCAAAGTATGTAATGAATAATAGGCTTTGAAAATAACTGAAGCATATTCTCTACCACAAGTTTTTCTTTTTTATTTCAATCTTTTTTTAATTGCTTTTGGTTTCGATTGTGAAAACAATAAAAGTCTATCTTGAAAATACATGTTACTATTAAAAACCAAAGCCAAAAGCTTCATTTCTTTATCTCATCTGAATATATGTTGATTGAGAAACTAAAGTATAATGTTGAAAAAAATTAGTGTGAAAACCATTTGCTAAACTAGTGACTCTTGTTAATTTGTTTCCTATTCTCACCTTTGGGTTCCTTTTCCAATAGCTTTCAAACAATGGTGTTGTGTTCTCTTCTTCCATCATACATAACTCACTAATAATCTCTTTGCTGATAAAACAAAAAAAAGAAAAAAACTAATAATCTATTCATTCCCTTTTAATGAAGATCAAATAGTCTCTAATGTATTATACTCTAACTTCTGTCATTAAAGTTAAGTTTGTTGGATCTCATATAACCACTTTTTATCATTCATATTTGTGTTAATGGTCATATCTTTCTATTCTTCGTCTAAATCATTCATCAAGATTTGTGGTTATCATCGTTTTTACGTTCTAAGTTCATTGGCTTGAACAAATTTCACATATATTAGTCTATGCTTGATATTATCATAATTTTTATTTTGTTTATTTTTATCTTTTATTGATATTTTTATTATTATCTTTTTAAATAATTAAGGATTTATTAAATAAATTTAGAAAAGATAAGTATTTTATATTTTATTAGTATTTTGATATAACATTGTACTAAATATTTAAAAGTAAACCTTCGAGCTGCATACAATATCTAGACGACACAATTTCAACTTAATAAATTTTTTTATCATAGATAGGAACATTTCTTTTGTTAATTTAATTTAATTTATATTTTATTAAGTTAAATTTAATTAAAATTAAAATTAATTTATATTTTATTTGGTTAAATTTAATTAAAATTAAATTTTAATTTATATTATATTATATATATATTTTTTGTTTGTAATTTTATTTAAATTTTTTCTTTATAAAATATATATTTTAAATATTTGTTGATATTCGCATACACATGTGAATTTTAAAATATTCTAATATATTTTTTAAACACTATCTGCGTGTCTGACTCATTATCATCTCTAATCACTACAAAAGTTATTATATTTGTAAATATTAAAATTACTGTCACAAATAAAGTTTTTAACAATTAAAAATAATTTTCAAAATTTCATATATTAAAAGTAGTTTGTGAGAAATGTTAATGTTGTTGGTAGAAAATAAAAAATTAATATAAGTTGAAAATCGCTATAAAATTTAATCATATTTTACAATATTTTATTATATTTTGACAATACAAAATATATCATATTTTATTATAATTTAACAATGATGAAAAATTTTAAATCATAAAATATTATTTAAAATGTATTTTAGAATTTTTTTAATTTAAAAATAAAATTTTTAATTATTCTATTTTCTCAAACTATGTTAATATTTTCTTTGACCAAACTAAGTTAATATTTTCTCAATTTCATACAAAAGTGTTTTCTTTTTTATTCTATTTGCTCCAAACAAAACATAGCGTTTAGGGATTATTCCATCAAAAAGCTGGACCTAATACTCAAACTTATGGGACTTTAGAGAGGGGTTCATTGGATGATCAACACAAAATCTGAATCCAATCTACTTAATGGATTTACACTGTTTCTAACTCAAAATTTTATAAAATAAATTTATGGTGTCTCTTGTTAAAAATATTTTCAATATAAAATATTTATATTATATTTGTATGAGTCACTCACTAAAACTATCCATTAATTTTGATATTTTATAGAGAGAAAGTTCACTAAATAAACAATACAATTAGTCTAACTTAAACTTTTAAGACAAACAAGTTTATGAATCTTATATATATATATATATATATATATATATATATATATATATATATATATATATATATATATATTATATGGAATTCATTTTTTCACGTTACTTTACGTGAAACTTAAAAACACATTTAATTTTTCAATACTCTCAAATTCAATCCATATTTCTATTACTTCACTATATTTGTGATGTGAAACTTAAAAACACATTTGATTTTCTGACACTCTCTCAAATCCAATTCATATTTCTATTACTTCACTCTATTTGTGACTTATAAAGCATTAATATATACCAATACTTAAATTAGGGTTTTGATAACAAAATGAATAAAATCAATTTGGAGAAGAACATGGGCAAGGAGGACACGAGTGAAGACATGTTGGGTCTATCAAGGAGTAGATTTATCTAGGAGACACAATACCAAATGAAATATGAGTCCAACCATATAAGATATTGACATCACTCTCTGCCCAAAATCTTAATACAATAGATTAATGAGTCTTTCATCTTTATATAATGTTCTACTTTCTTATTTCTATCCACGTAGGACTTAAACTCACACTTAGATTCTCAACACAATCAATTTGACAAGAGACAATGGAGGTGTTAATGGTGAGTGATGGAAACTGTGACGCCCGGGCACTGACGAGGGCGGGGAGTGCGACTCCTGGCAGGCTTCGAGTGGAAGGGGTACATGGACGAATCGGACATACACCGGAATGAGAGGGATCTGGAGACTGTATAGGTATGGGACTATACGGTTGAAAGATAGCTTAAAGGAATTGATTGGGCTACTCATATCACCAAAATGCATTTGCTTTTCGGTAGCCTGACCCATAAGAACTCCATGGTTAAGCGTGCTTAGCCTGGAGCAATTTAGGGATGGGTGACCTTCTGGGAAGTTTTCCCGGAAAGTGTGCGAGTGAGGACAAAACACACTGGAAAGCCACGTGGTGATCTGTGGGGACAGTCGACATTCCCTGTAGGCTGCTGGGGGGGCGTTACAGAAACCCTAAAGTTACCAGTAAGTTGAGCATTATCAACAGTACAAATGTTCTAGAGTCACTGAAATTTTAAAGAAAAAGTCAAATACATGCAGACTCAGATGAGAGTGAAACCTTATGAATGTAAAATTTAACTAAAAAAAATCATTAAATAATAAATAATTTTAGAGATTAAAATAATTAATAATTTTAAAGATTTTAACTCTTTATTATTCTTGATTTTAAATTGATTTCTAATTAATTTAAACACTAATTTTTTGTTAAATAAAATTATGATAATTAATATTAGAGATCAATTTAGATTATAATTCATAAATAAATTATAATCTTTTATTTATAAAGACCATTTTAAATACTAATAACATTTAATTTATAAAATAATATCTAAATTAATGAATATAGTGTCTAATTATTTTTTTTGTTTCTGCATTCAATTATTTTCTTACAGTGATAATTACCTCATTTTAAATTTTATTTTTAAATTCATTTTAGAAAGAAAAAAAAAGCTACAGAGTATACTAAATTACTGGTATATCTCATTATAACTTTTATTCAATAACATTAATTCAAGAAATAATATTGAGTTATAAGTTCTTTGACTTAACATATCAAGAAAATTTTATTTTATCCCAAATTTAAGTAATGCGCCTTCGTATAAATAAAAAAATAGAAGAAACATATACTTCATATGCAGAAGTATAAATTATTTAATTATATTTTATATTTTTTCTCTTAAAATTTATATAAATAATTAAGATATTATAATAATAATAAAAAGATATCTAATTAATAAAATATACAACTTAGTATATGGTAATTTCATTATTTTCCACAATAACATTTTTAATATAAAAAACAACTCTTTAAAATAAATCTCAATAAAATTTTAAATATTTAGTATTTAAATAAAAATATATCCTCCCAATTAATGTTTATATTTTGATAAAATCTTGTTCCTAAATTTATCTTACATACGTGTTAGCTAACTAACTAATAGAGAGACGTTATGATTAATTGAACGATGGATAGTCTAAAAAAAATTGGTCTTTCATTTTAAACTAAATACTTTTGCTTAAAAAATAAACATATTAATGATAATAGTAAGAATTCGTTTTAATTAATAATACATCACTACCATTATATTTCTAAACAAAGCTAAAAATCAACAATTCTTATACAAAAGTTGACCGATGTTTTACTAAATATAACATACATAATAGCAAGTCATGGTTGCCAATTCAATAAAACAAGAAAAGTTAAGCATTTATTATTGATGATGTTTGTTTAGTCCTAAAACACTGTAGTGTTGGTGAACAGTTGAAAAAGAAAGGAGTCTACCAATATTAAACAAGCTCAAACAAAATATGGAAAAAATGCTAGATAGTCAAGTGCAGGAATGAAAAAAAAAAAGAAAGAAAAAAATTATTTCATACCATTTAACAATTATCTGACAATTAATACAGAGGTAAAATAGTTATAAAAAATTATATTATGAAAGAAAAGTAAAAAGTAGTATATAGGGTAATGATATTTTGAGGTCCATTATATTTATTTGACAACATAATATAAGAATAAAATAATAATGATAGTTACATACAGCCAAAGAAAAATCCTTAAACTCTAAACATTCATTCATGAAAAATACTAAATTATTTAACACACCTAAATTTTACATTAATTTGACACTATCTTTATTTACTTTTTATTTTTTTCTTTTTTAAAACAATACAAAAATTTATACTTCTTTTATTATTTTATCCTTGTAATCTGTGTTAAATAAATGTATTATGGTATCATTACTTTATAAAAAAAAAGTAAAAAGTGGTGTTAAAGTAAGTAATTTTTGTTATCATTCCTCTAAAAGTAAATGAAGTCATCACAAAGAAAAATGAATAACGATATTTTGACATATAAATTTTTTATATTCATTTCTCTTCGGTTGTTTTTTATTTTATTTTTCTTTTGTACATATAAAAATTATTTGTATGAAAAGAATATAATGTGTTCCAAGAATATCATGAAAATAATGACAGGAAATTTGTATTACAGACAAAATCACAATCATGGATGGAACACAGCAATACAATAATATAGGAGACTTAATTGAATGCAAGATATGATTAAGCTCCATAGAAAGCATAACTTAAGACACTTTTTTTTTTATCTTGATACAGAGAGAGATCTTTATTTTAATAGAGAAAGTAGGACGTTATCCTAAAGGATAGACGGATCAGGTGAGGCAAGCCTCTTATTCATACACACACTCTCTCTCTCTCACGTTGACAAAACAAGGCAGTCCCATTGAATCTATTGTATGGCATTGGCGGTATTCTCATTGTGGCAGCACTTATAGCTGGATGATAAATCTCCATAACCCTAGGACAATCTGGGCACTTGATGGTCTCTGGTAACTTTCCTGCAACATTAGGAATCTCAAGGTGTGAGCAACGGTGAGTGGTGGCCGCAATCTTCGCATGGTACTCTTTGAAGGATAACCCAAAGTCCTTTTTTATGCCTTCTTTCCATTTCTCAAACTCCGCCACTGTCTTCAAGACTGCGATTCCATGCACTCGTCACCACAGATGGCCCTTTACTGAGGAGAGCCCAACCGCTTTCATTCTTGTAGGAAAGCATCTTTTGAACTTCTTGGGTCACTGCATCAACTGGCTTCTGAACTTTAGTCACAAACAAACTCTCTATGCCACTCCAAAACCGCTTCGCCAGGCTTTTGTCTTCCTTTTCCACACAAAACAACTCTATGGAAATCTTTGCCTCCTTTACAGCCACATCGTTTGCAAGGGCACTCGCGTACTTATTGAACTGTTGGATCCATTCTTTGTCCTTCCCTCCATAGAACAAAATGTATTTCCGCCCTTCCACCTGTTCATACAAGTATCGTACATCACATCACAGTTTAAACAAATACTGTTGAATTATGATAAAATCTTGTACTTTTGTGAGAAATGAATATATTTTACCCAGCCGTTTATGATGGGATGAATGTTGCCTACTACAGAGCCAACCCAATTGATTTTGTTGTTTATTTGTTGTTCACTGAAAGTTGTAAACGGGAAAGCCCTGGTTCCATGAGCCTGAATCAAATGGAATGCGTTGGAGTGTTGCACCTTCCCTTGAGTGCTTAACACCACAACCATAGGATTCTTTTTGAAGTGCCATTCCTCCTTAATCTACTTGTATCCAGCTATGATTCCAGAGTACTGCACCACGTACCATGGCATCTTGCTTTTCAAAACCTCAAATTTCTTGCGCAGCAGCTCGGTCCATGCCTCCACAATAGGAATCCACACAATCTTATAATTCTCCTTAGTTTTAATCGAATCATAAACAGGTCGTAGTACTGAAATCTCTTCTTCCGTGATGTCTAGGGAAGAAATAAACAGGTACACGTTCTTCTTTTTTAGCACCGTCATCTCCACCTACCAAGCAACAAATGAATCATCATTAGGAACTATAATATGCGTAAATCATTAATACTTTAAAGCATCGCTTCATAATGCGTAAATTTTTTTTTTCTTTTATTTTTTTGCATGTAAATATAAGAAGGAAACGGATGTCCATTACCAATATATTTATATTATTCTTTTTTAAAATAGTCGTGGTTTCGTACTGGGACCACGGGATCCTGACTGTTATTGTCCTAGGAAATAATTTAGTATTTACATAATGGTTAAGAAATATACCAAATTTTCTTATAAATTCACTTATATGTGAAATTGATAGAATTGTCTCTAAATATTTCTTTTTGAAATGCTTAATTAAGTTTCAATTAGATTATACATTTTGATATTTTTGGTTGAATTTCTATTAAATTTTATTGATATATTTTAAAAAATACTTTTTAATTGATTTATTTTTAACTTTTTCCTTATTAATTGATGTGGTTGTTATTTTGGATGACGTCATATATATTTGTTTTTGGGTTAATAAATGGAAGATTTTATTATTAATATAAAAAGGATAGTGTTGTTATAAAACAAGTGACTTAAGACTTTTACTACAAACTTATAAGGAATAATAAGACATGCTCTCTCCATTATCCACATAATCAATCTCTATATCATTATCTATGTTATCAAAGGATTGTAAGAGTCTCCATCATTAATGTGATCGTTATTGGTAATATATTTTATTATGAAAACAATAAAAAAACATTACATTAACAATATCATTTTATATTAACTATATAATTTTATATTTTTTTTCTTAAAGCTGGAGTTAAGAAATCAAAATGATTAGGACAAAATAACAGTTACCTCACAAATTAACAAACAAATTAAACAGTAATAATTCAATTAAGAAATAGAAAAAAATGTGAATATTTAATAGGCAAATAAAATATCAAATAAGACTTCATTAAAAATGTCCAAAATTTATTAGGGACTTCTAATTAATTAAGTATTTTTTTAAAGTATTTAACATATTTAATGTAAATATATTGTCAATAAGTTAGATCATTTGAAAAAAAAACATTTCATATAAATTTTGATACTTATATATATATATATATATATATATATATATATTTATGTAATTTTGGTCTCCATCTTAAGAGATAGTTGTGTCCCTTTCTATAGTTTGTACGATTTTATGCATTTCAGCCTGATTATGGTGGTCCAAATTACCCTTCTTTGATCCTATTAGAGAGCACAATATTGCCTTAAGCAAAAATGTCACAATCATTTTCTTTCTTTCTGATGGACAAATTTCCACTTGTTTTAAATGAATGGTAGATAGAGGAGTTATAAAAAGTACCTTTTTTTTCTTTATTTTATGTCTTGAAAATTAAAAATGTGCCTTAAAGTGCGTTCTTATTTATAACCAAGTATAACCTAAACAAGAAATAACGAACCGTGGTCTTGGTAGCGCCATGAAACAGAGGCTGAGGAGCATCCTTGTTGAAAATCAGAACCTTTAACACTTCAATTATTTCAGTGGGACTTTGGAAAAGCCTTTTAAGCTTGCGATGATACTCCGCCTCATCTGAAACAATACAGAAAAATCCTCTAGTTAGTGTGTCATTCACTACTCCTTGCCTTTTACTACATCAGTTATATAGGTTTGAATCAAAAGCACATTTTTTTCGGAAAAAATCAAAAGCAAATATTAGCTATAAGGCAAAACGTGAGAAAATAATTAAAGGCACAGAAGATTAGTTTAGTTGCTAACCTATCTGCTGTCTACAGAGCGTGATCTGCTTCCTGAGTTTGCTGAGTATGATGTTGATCTTTTGACCATAGTGAGACAGTTCGTGTTTGTCCTCTCTTAAACAATCAATAAATTATACATTCATTAAAATAATAAGGAAGTTGTACATGTAGGAAACGATTAAGCATTAAGTAAGAAGAAGGTAACTTACGATTCAGTGATGAGACCATCAATCTGAGTAACTACAGAGACGATGGTGATGATGACCCAGTGACCATCAACAGGGATTTGCTCTATTGCAAGCCCTAAAGCAGGTACATCCTTTATGTCGTAACTGGTAAGCTTCTCCAGCTCAAAGATTACCTCAATCACTTGCAGAGTTGCTTTCACCAAATTGTTGACCTCAGTAATGGCTTGGCTATGCTTCTGAAGAGCTGCGGGCCTTGTGAGCAATGGCACACGCTTCAGAATAGCCACCGATTTGGCAAGAGGGTCTGTGGGTTGATACTGAGCGAGGAGCCAAAAGTATAATAATCTGATAAAATTATTTAAACTGGCAATGCATACATTTTTTCTCTAAAAGTACTTCTATTAAGAACAAACTAATATATTCAACGCATTAAAACCTTTATAATTAATAAACTGATTTAACAATAACGCCTTTAGATTTTCCTGACAAATTGGAGAAGATTTAGAATAATGTTTATCAAAATAGTTAAACTTTTAAAAGATTAAATATGTTTTTAATTTATTAATTTTGATGCAAAACTAAAATTTATTATTATGTAAAATTTGTTATATTTTAATCTCTAAATTTTATAAATAAATAAATATAATTATTTTAATCAAATTATTTTAAACATTTTTTATTTATAAAAAAATGTTTCCAACTAAAACAGAATAAACAATAAACAATTTAAATAATAATATAAAATATTATTTAATACATAAAAACTAACATAATTAAATTAAAAAAGTTATATCGCTTTAATTTTAAAATTTAGAGACAAAAATTATCAAAATTTTAAATAAAAACAAAATCTAAAGGGGCTGTTTCGGTAGCGCGCCAAACTGCTTTTTCCATTTTTCTTTTCTCTGTGTTGGGCTTTCTCTCTAACCAGTGTGTGCTGGGTAGTGAATGTGCAGTGTTAGACAGTGGTGAGTAGAGTAGGGTATAGAGAGATATCGCGAGATTAGGTTTTTTCTGAGGTTTTTTTAGAGTAGTTTCTGCTGTAATCTTGGACTCTGCTCGAGCGATAACGGTGGTGAGCGCCCGTGGTAGTCTCGGTCGTGCTTTTCTTCCATTTCATTTCAATGAATTTTAATTTCGTGCACTTTGTTCTGTTCTCGTTTACATTCTGGTTCTCTTTTGGAATTCTATTTTTACGCTTTCTATTGTTTCAGTTGTGATTTTAGATTGTTAAATGGTTTAGATAATGATAGTTTCCATTGTTTTGATTTCTGCTGTTTTGGAAATTAGTTTTGTGCAATTTGATAGCTTGTGATTTAGTGCTAATATTTGATTTTGCATTTAGATTTTAGGTGTTTACTTCAATTTTAGTTTGAACATGTTGCTTTTATATTTCTTGTATTAATTCTGCTTAGTTTCTTACATTGTTATGAGTTGATGAAATGTTTAAGTGTTCGTTTTGATTGAAAGTAGTTTAGGTTATGCTTTTAAATTTTGCTGCAATGATTAGAAATTAATTAGGTACTGTTTCTGCACTTTTTCGTTTCCTTTGAGTTTTAGGATGTAATAGATTGTAGTCATAAGTCTGACTTGGTTTCATTTTCTTATTTTCTTTAAACAGATTTTATTTTTAATTCTTTATTTTCTTATGCTATATTAATGGAGACCAAGTTTGTTCTCTTTTAAGCTACTAAAAGACAGTCTAACGAGGCAGTTCTGGAAATGAAGTCGTCACATGTTCTCACTGTTTCCGCTGGTTTAATTGCTACCACATTGTCTTTCACGTACTGGTCCAGAGTGAAAGAACAAATCTGGTCCAGAGTGGCTAAAGAACAAAACAACAAGTCTAGAGTGGTGAAAGAACAAAACAACAACGAGAAGATCATTCCTCTAAAGAAATCCAAAATGATAGAAGGCTTCCCTCACTATGTTGGTAAGTTTGTTTTGGGTTTTGAATTCCTTTACCCTACATGTTTTGGCTATTTTTTTTATATGATGTGTTATTCATTTGCTTGCAGTAAGACAGCTGGGATTTGAAGATCCTGTAAAAGTTCCATTCTTGTGCCTACTACTTCAACAGTATTTGAAAAAATCTGAAGGATACGATGAGAGAATGTATGAGTATATTTTCAATGGCAACATAGATAACGTAGATCATCTGTATACAAAGCTGGAGCATGAATTCGAGAGATGTATTCTGAGTTATTTTTCCTTCAACTGGGATGAAGTTGCAACTGTCGTTAATAAAGTAGAAATCTCATTTATTTTTCTTACTTTTTAAAAAAAATTTCATGTTAGCTTTCCTAGTACAGTAAAGCATCATATTCTTTTCATGCTTATCTTTTCAACTTACTATATTAATGATTCCATTTTTTTATTGGTTGATTGCAGGCTATAAACCCGGAGTCTTCCTCGACGACGACAAAGCTAAGAGAAATAGCATTGACAGCTACAAGGTAAAATTTTATTTTCTTTAATCCTTACCATTTTTATTAAGTTTTTGAAATTTTAAGAACATAAATTTCTTCTAAATATGTGAGAAATGCATTATTATTTATTTAAATATTTGTTGTACCTAATACTTTGGCAGAGAAGAAAGATTCAAAAGATTATCAAAGGAGTTGAAAATGACCAGAATATTTTCAACGTTGATAGAAGAAATGAAAGCACTGCATGGTCAAGAAATGATACCGGTAAACAGAAGTCCTGTACTCCTCTTAATGGGAGGAGGCATGGGTGCGGGAAAAAGCACCATTCGTGATGCAATTCTTAAAGAGTAACCCTCTCGACCTATTATAAAATTGTTTGTTTTATAAAATTTCCATCTATAGCATATAAAAAATAAATGGTTTTTTTAGACTTGATGCTTTATTATACTATAGCATTAAGCATAGGTAAGAATTACATCATTGTAAATACAATTCACTAATGCAGTTGCTTCTTGCATCCTTCAATTTTTATCCATAAATACAGTCATCTATTAATACCTACCAGTCCACCCATAACATATAAAGCAAACAGTTGTATTACTGAATAATTTTCTTTACGCATGTAGTGACTCTTTTGTTATAGTATAAAATCTGTTAGCGGTGAGAACTACAACATTGTAGATAGAATTTATTATTTAATATTCAACTATGAAAATATTTTTTTCTTACAACTTGACTTTATAAATTTAAATAAGATTATTTATGCTGGCTTTACTTTATAAATTTGATTATTTATAATTATACAATGGTTTTGCAGAGCATTTTGGTTACAAGTAGCTACGAATCATGTGATTGTTGAAGCAGATGCCTTTAAACACGCAGATGGAGTATATAAGAGCATTAATACAGAACACCGACCTTTTGATTATATGGAACAGCTAAAAATTTCTGAATCGGTATGCTTCTATGTGAAGACTTTCAGGTTGTAATTATATATTTTTTTTAACTTAAGTGTTGGTGCTGTAGAAAGTTATGGGAAAGGAGAGAGATGGCGAAGAAAAGAGTAACGCAGATAATAGAGAAAAACGATATATTTCTCATTAATAAAGAAGCCCATATATGTACTGATAGAAATAAGGATAAACAGGGTGGATTGTACATGAGAGGAGAAATAGGAGGGTGAGTCAGAGAGGTTAGCTGTGGGTAATTAACATTCGCACAGTTAAGGGTACTGATGAGGTGTTAGTATAAATAGGAGTTGGTTAGTTGGATGTGGTACGTTTGTTGACAGTTAGTTGGTTAACAGGTTAAGTCCTGTGGAGGAGGGTTAAGCCTCTTGTATCATCTCTGTGTATTCAATTCTTTGTGAATAATACACGATACTATTCTTTTTCTCTTCTGTTTTTCTCTGTTGCTTGTGTGAAGAGTGTTCTTGATTAGTTTTCCCTATTGGAAACCTATCATGTACAGAGTAGGAGAACTGTCATTAGACAGTTAAAGTCGTTATGTAGTTTTGGTTTACATTTTAACAAGATCCTTGTTTCTTATTTATAACTAATGGCCGTTCTATGTTTATCAAAAATCTGAACAGGTACATGAGAATTCCACTCGTGCTGCAGAATCCCTCCTCGTGACTGCATTAAATGAAGGTCGAGATGTAATTATGGATGGTACCATGTCATGGGAACCATTTGTACGACAGACCATTGCAATGGCCAGAAATGTTCATAGATGCAGATATAGAATTGGAAGAGGCTATCACACAAATGATGATGGGACGGCTGATGAGAAATATTGGGAAGAGATTACAGATGAACAGGGGGAAACTTCTACCGGGAAAACAAGCACTCGACAACCTTATAGGATTGAGTTAGTGGGTGCGGTTTGTGACAGTTACATTGCAATTGTTAGAGCCATCAGGTATACATGCATACTAAGTTACTAATTAACTAATTGATTTTGTAAATTTAACAATTAACCTTTCACATTGGAATTTTTACAGGAGAGTTGTTGTAACAGGAAGAGCAGTCAGGGTGAGTGCACAACTAAAATCTCACCAAAATTTTGCCCGTGCATTTCCAGACTACTGTGAGCTTGTAGATAATGCTAGACTTTATTTTACAAATGCGATTGATCATCCACCAAAGGTAAATTTTAACAATTTTAATTACATTATGAAAATTTTGTTTTATTGTCCCATGTCATTAAAATAACTTTTGGAATATATTGTAGCTAATAGGTTGGAAAGATGGTGGTGAAGATTTACTGGTGCATCCTCAACATTTTAAATGCATGGAGAGGATAGCCAATTTAAATGTTGAAGCGAATTGCATTTATAATCTCTACAAGGAATCAAACATCATCATGGAACCCGGTTCCATTTGGCAAGAAATGATTTTAGCACCCTCAAGAATAGAAGACCAAAAAGAATTGAAGGAGGCTATTGAGAAATCAGAAAATCATGAGTGTTTGTTATCAGAGGAGTAATAATCGTCCTTATCTTTTAAGAGATAGTTTTGTCCTTTCTATAGGTTGTCCGATGTTATGCATTTCAGCCTGAGGTTTTGGTGGTCCAAATTACCCTTCTTTGATCCTATTATTACTTAGAGAGCACAATATTGACTTAGCAAAAATGTCACAATCATTTTCTTTCTTTGTCATGGACAAATTTCCAGTTGTTTTAAATGAATGGTAGATAGAGGAGTTATAAAAGGGACCTTTTTTATCTTTATTTTACGTCTTAAAAATTTAAAATGTGCCTTAAAGTGCATTCTTATTTTTAAACAAAAAGTATAACCTAAACAAGAAATAACGAACCGTGGTCTTGGTAGCGCCATGAAACAGAGGCTGAGGAGCATCTTGTTGAAAATCATAAACTTTAACACTTCAATTATTTCAGTGGGACTTTGGAAAAGCCTTTTAAGCTTGCGATAATATTCTGCCTCATCTGAAACAATACAGAAAAATCCTCTAGTTAGTGTGTCATTCACTACTCCATGTCTTTTATTACATCAGTTATATAGGTTTGAATCAAAAGCACCTTTTTTTATTCGGAAAAAATCAAAAGCAAATATTAGCTATAAGGCAAAACGTGAGAAAATAATTAAAGGCACAGAAGATTAGTTTAGTTGGTAACTTGTCTGAGCGTGATCTGCTTCCTGAGTTTGCTGAGTATGATGTTGATCTTTTGACCATAGTGATTGAGCATTAATTGGCTTAGAAGAAAAAGATTGTTTAAACATATCTTTTGCTTAATTCTAAAGCCATAAATTTAACGATATACTTCCTTACTTGAAAGTTCACATTTATCAATTTAAATTTACACCGTTTTAGGTTTCAAATATGATTTCGATCACCATTATTTTAATTTTTTTTTTCACTTTTTTAACCATCCAAAACACCAAGTATATATCTCGATGGTTTTTATAACTTAATTTCAATTAAATTAAAAGTTAAATATCTTTATAGAAATGACAAATTCAAATTGCTTCCTATTTGAAACAGGTATACTTTATTCCCAAAATTTAAAAAATAAAAATAATACTTTTAACTTAATTACATTAATAATTTTTTATATAAGAACAAGTCAAATGATACAAACAATTTAAATGTTAACATAAAATATTTGACACGTTAAAAAAGTTTAATATTAATAAAAAAAATTATATTCATTTTTTGTTTTAAGTTTAAAAACTAAAATATATCAATATTTAAAATAATCAATTTTATGTCAAAGTTTAAAAAATAAAAATATATTTAATCCTTAAAATAGTATATCCAAATTAAATAACAATACACCATAACTGTATACAACTCAAACCATATGATACATGTAATCCAATACAGATTAATGTAACTTAATTAACTTATTTTATTTAAAACTAAAACTAAGTACCTAATAATAACATTCTTATATCAGAATCTTAAAAGTGAATTTAGAGAATATATATAATATATATATTATATATATATATATATATATATATATAAACTACGATAAAAAAATGTAATAAAATAATGAACCAAACTAGTTTAAGTTACTTATACATTTTTGTTCGTTATCTGTTTAAAAAACATACTTTTAAAAAGAACATGTATATCATAGACGTTGGGGGTTAACATATACAGTAAGAAAAGATTAGTGATGAGAAGCGTGGCGCAGTAAATTAGAAATAGGGATTTGAAATTAGTGTTTACAGGCAGATTGAGTAGAAAAATGGCATGTGTGCAATGAGTTTAAAAAAGAAGGCATTTACCTAATGTGGAATAATAGACACGTGAAAAATAATGATTGGAGTTTTGGAGGAAAATTCCGAAAGCTCATATTAAATGCATTGTTTTAGTACAACTTCAACATAATAATGCACATTACATGTCTATTCCACAGTGTAGACACGATGGCGACGTTGCAGCGTGCGTAGGTTCTTGCCATTAAATAATTAATTAGTTAACTCCGTCCACTATTCCTAATATAATCGGAAGATAATTTGAAGGAGATATCAGATAATTTTTTCCTAAATACAATAATAAGCCTACAAATTAAGATGTCACCCTATTGATTAAAACATTTTTATAATTATATTTTTTTAATTCGTGTATAACTTTTTTTATTAAACTTTATATTTTTATGATAAATATTCCACAATTATATAAAAAACGATTTCTTTGATGTTATAAGTTTTTTATTCATCAAACTTAAACTCAGAGTAAAGGTTAAATGATAAACACGAAAGGGTTTGTATTTATCTCACAATTTTGTTTGCTGTAAAACAAAAACTTAAACTTTCTTAATATGATTTACTATTTTATAGACTGATAGGTAAACCAGTCAAATTTATGATTACCATAATATTTTAAAGAGCGTTATTGTAAAATTAACAAATTTACTATATATGACAGATTATAATAATCTGATAAAACTTTTTAGACATGCAATGCATACATTGTTTTCTCTAAAAGTACTTTTTATTAAGAACAAACTAATATATTCAATGCATTAAAACCTTTAATTAAGAAACTAATTTAACAATAGGCCCTTTAGATTTTTCTGACAAATTGGGGAAGATTTAGAACAATCTTTATCGTGGTTAAACTTTTAAAAGCTTAAATATGTTTTAAATTTATTAATGTTGATACAAAATTGAAACTTTTTATTGTGTAAAATTTGATATATTTTTATTTTCAAATTTTAAAAATAAATTAATATAATCATTTTAATCAAATTATTTTAATTTATCAAAAGTGGTTTTAGTTAACATTAAAACAAAAACATATCAAATAATATAAACAACTCAAACATTAATATAAAATATATTTAATATATAAAAAAATAGAATAATTAAATAATAAAAATTATATCAATTCAATTTAAAAATTTAAAAACAAAAATAAAAATAAAAATAAATTTCAATTTAAAAAAATTAAAAATTAAAAATATATTTAACCTAATTTTTTTTCATTATCGTGTTAAAGTATGAAGGATTTAAAATAAAGTAGTATTTGCTGGAACCGAAATGGTTGGTACCAAGAGGCTAATATATCTTAGATATTGTATTTGGTTTGGAAATGAAATTTTTAAAAGGAAAGTAAAAACGATATATAGTATCTTAATAGTCTTTGTATTAATTTATAATTACTCTCTATGCTTAACTCATTAACTAAATTTAGTGATTACGTCATATTAATACGTAGGGTGGAGTAATTGTGGGACTAAAAAATTAAAAAAATCATAGTTCACGTTCTCACTACGCGTTAGAAACTGTTTTTGTGCAAGCAAAATTAATTGCATCAAACGCGTGATCTTGTCTCCTAGTAGTCACATCACACGTACACTAGTAATCACATCACACGTACACTAGTAGTCACATCATACGTACAGTAAATTGACTTACCTTTGCCAATATAAATGACCCGTACATGAAACATAACCTTCACTGATCCCTTATACGTGTCGAATGATCGTTAAAACAGTGCAGGACCTACCATAGACAAATTAATGAACAAATATTTGCTTTTTAAAATATCATTTAATTAAATGTAAACAAAAAACATGAAGAAACAATTTTTCAAGAGGTCTGCAACATCAAGGAATTTGAAGAACATTCTTCAAAAGCAACAGTGACAATGAGACTTAATCTAAGTCTAGGGGGAGTGATTTTTTTTTTTCGTTTTAGGAAAATATGCACGTATCATAAAAATAACAAAATCCTCTGTTAACGTTCGGTTTATAAAACTTGTGAAAAGAACAAATAAATTGCAAATAAAATAGTAAGATAAGAATTAATAATAAAATCATGGTAATTCAAATACGCTTTCAAAATTCATGAACACGTGGATATATTCTAAACAATTTCTATCATATATATTAATATATATATATATATATATATATATATAATGTATTTTCTTAATAAAAAATCATTTTAGTTAGATTTTAAATTTTCACTTTCTCACTCTGAAAAATTAGACGTATAATTTATTTTTTAGGAGTGATGTTATTTTTATCTTTTTTCAAAGAAAAATTAGATAAGAGAAATATTTCTCAACTCAAAAGGTTAGAAAAAACTATTTTCTACCCAATATGCTCTAAATTATAAAAGTAATCATAACATCAAGTTTTTATTAAGAAATGTGACATTTAGTGTCATTATTACGTTAAATTGTATTAATCCATTTTACTCTTATTTTTAATGGAGTCATATCACAACGTTAATAAAAAGTTAACCAGTCTCATTAAATGTTGTATTTGTTTTTGTTTTATTTTATCATGGGATGAGAGAAAAGGGGGACGAAGGTGAGAAAGGGAGGAAAGAAAACGTTAATTTTCATATTTGTACACGCCAAAGTATTTATTACTTGTGAAACCACATACTTTTGTTCGTCATGTTTCATGGAGTTTAATACAAACATTTGTGATTTGTTTTTGACAATCAAAACTCGTGGCTCTTTTCAATAACCACGTTTTGTCGTCGTGTGCTCATATAGTCACGAAATTAAAGAGAGAAATATCAATCAAAATAATGAATGACATAGATAATAAAGTCAAATAAATCCTTTAAAACAATTAGGCTTTGTTCTTTTGTAGGGATTTGGGGGAGATGATTTGAATGAATTTGAGTGGATTTGAGGGTAATTTTTTGTTGTTTTTTTGAGTGTATTTGTGGGTAATTGAAAATGGATTTGGAAGTAAAGTTTGTGAGAAATAGTATAGGATTTGATTGATGTGAAAAAAAAAATTTGTTTAATTGATAAAAATTGAAGATTACCAAAATACCCTTAGTTATTAAAATAATATAAAATGATAATTATTAATATTATATTTAATTATAAAAATATTTGTAAAGAGTAAAAAATTAAATTAATAATAATAATAATAATATATTATTATTTATTATTTATTTTATTAATATTAATATTAATATTATTAATGTTAATATTAATATTAATATTAATATTCATGTTGATGCTAAGAATCTATTTCAATCAAATACATTAGGGTAAAATTGGAATTTATAACAATTCCTTACAAATCTGCGCTGGGTAGAGAAGATTGAAAATTTACTTCATCCCGCAAATCTACTCTTTTCATCGCCCGCAAATTTATCAAAACGAACATAAAACTCAATAGAAATCCATCATTGCAAATCATCAACAACAGTAAATACCTTAAAGCGAACACGACATTAGGCTTTGTTCTTTTGTAGTGATTTGGGGGAGATGATTTGAAGGGATTTGAGTGGATTTTTTAGGGTAATTTTTTTGTTGTTTTTTTGAGTGGATTTGTGGGTAATTGAGAGTAAATTTGGAAGCAAAGTTTGTGAGAATTAGTGTAGGATTTGATTGATGTGACAGATTTAAAAAATTAATTTAATTGGTAGAAATTAAAGATTACCAAAATGCCCATAGTTATTAAAGTAATATAAAATGTTATTTATTAATGTTATAGTTAATTGTAAAAATGTTTATAAAGAGACCAAAATTATAAATAATTTTTAAAATTAATTTTTAAAAATTATAAAATTTATAATGTAGTAAAATGAATTTATTTTTAAATGTAGTATTTGTTTGTAATATAATGTACTACCAAGTAGTATCAATTTATTTGTTACCAAAGTGATATCGATTAATTTTAAACAAACATATAATTAAACGAAGTTATAATATTATATGACCTAAAAAAAAGTATCAACATAATAACATACAAATATATTTGTAATAGTTCATGATGACCTTGCTTCAGTGAGGTATCGTTGCAATATAAAATGATAATTGTTGATGTTATATTTAGTTGTAAAAATATTTATAAAAGGAAAAAAAAATAATTATTAAAATTAATTTTAAAAATATAAAAAAATTGTAATTTTAGTAAATTGAAATAATTTTTTTAAAATATAATGTTTTTTTAATCTAATTTACTACTAAGTGATATGTTTTTTTTATTGAATAAAATTTAATATTTATGAAAAAATAAATCATTCACCGAAAATTAAACAATGATTTTTAAAATTCAATTTAACCTCAAACTTTTCTATTCAGGTTTAGAGAAAAACCTTGCCTTTAAATATAAATGGCATTTTAGAATAGAATGGTAAAGCGTCAAAAGGTGAATTTGGGGGTTCAATCTCTTTGCTTCAACCTCGTTTGGAAGAAGCATCAAGTAGCCTTTGTGCCCATGAAAAATTTTCATTGGTCCGTTCGATCGTGTTTAAAAGCAATTTGAATGAAAAATTGAAGGATGAAGGGATGGGATGAGATTCAATCTTCTTTATCTTCTTGATCGAGTTCCACGTTGGGCCATCAAGCTTCCTCTCGGTTCGGCCATCAAGCTTCCTCCCGATCTGTTCAACTTGGCCGAGTTCAACCTCAGGCTCCGACTCACCAGACCATCTTCTGCAAATACACACAGGAAGCGGGAATCGAATACCATGGAGAGGAACGAATACAACGACAACAAACCGAATCTCACAGGAGGGGAACCGAATATAGTGGCGAAGGAACCGAATACCCATTCAGTTTTCTTACTTGAGGTGGAACCGCATACAGTTCCCAAGAACTGAATACCACCATTGTTTCTCCTCTTTTGCATCTTCATTCTTCGTCTTCAACCTCTATTTTCTTCAATTTCATCCATCAACCTCATTAACATCAAGCCCCTTCTTGATCTTCATCTCCTCGGAATGGCTCTAACCTGCAAAAACAACAAAAAAATTCACAAAAAAACCATTAGATCTTATGACCTCATTTGCTGCTCACAACCAACAAAGTAAATATATATTTAACGTGTTAATTTTTTTCATGGTATTCTAGAAAGTTACGAGGACAAAAATGATATTTTGTTGAAAATCAGTGCAAATCACACCAAAATAGCAAGAGCGGATCTCGCAAATCATCGCAATTCCATCGTTGCAAATCATTGCAAATCAACTGAAACGAACACAATCAATCTCGCAAATCATCTCTCGCTTTTTCTCTTGAACAGTGAATTCCGCACAAGCGAACATAGCGTTAGTGATGCTTCTCTTTGTTTTCTCATGGTATGTTTAGTTTATGATTTTTTATAGATTTTATATTGAGAGATAAAATAAACTTTAACATATAAACTTATGTAAACTTTATTTTATAAATATTTATGTAATATTTAAATTAAATTTAAAGTTTAATTTTTTTATATTTTTGTATGTTGATTTTTATATTTGGGTCTTAGTTTTGAATAAAATCTATAAAAATATTTTGATATTCAAGTTAGTGTTTTATTTGAGTTTTTTTTTTAAGAGAGATTAGTTGAGAAAAACTAATCTTTTATCTCAAGTGTTCATCTATTTATATTTTTTCTTATAAGATAATTTACAATTCAAATGATTAAGGAAAGCTCAAATATGACTTAAGGTAATGATTTGTCCATAATCTTTACTGAATCGTGTTTGTGTACATGTTGTGTTAGTTGAGTCTTTGATTGTTATTAGTCAAGATTAAACATTTTTGACTTAAGTGTGTCTAAAATTTTATATGTCGTGATGTGAAAGTCTTACTTAATTATTGACATGAATATCCTACCATAAAAGAAAATAGTAAAAGTGTTAAGAAGTAAATTTTAAATCTATCCTATAAAATAATCTTGTAACATGATGTTTGTACTCACATATATATTTTAAATTGATATTGTCTCTATTTAATGAGATTTCTAACACACCCCTCACGTCGAGATATATACATATTGAATATGTGACTGCATATTAATAGGTGATTCGATAACCGCACATAAACTCATCATAAAATAAATTTGGTTAAGATAGACTCAAACTCAGAACTTTGATATCATATTAAGAAATAAATTTTAAATATAATTCAACCTTACAAAATTAGTTTATAAAATAACATTTACACCTTTTATATATATCAAATACACATTACCATGAATATCATTTCAAAATAAGAAAATATCATGCAACCTAATTAACAAGTTTCTAGTCTATATAAGACTTTTTAAATAAAATGTCAAATACAAGTTACCATGAATATCATTTCAAAATAAGAAAATATCGTGCAACCTAATTAATAATTTCTATGTAGTACAAGTATGATAATAAAAAAATTTAATGATATTTTAACAAAAATAAAATTATTAAATATGACTTATAGTTTTATTTTTATTTTTCAGACTACAGTTATAAACAATTCTTAAAAACGAATGTAGGTGGTAATTAGTTTTTTTTTTAAAATTAATTAAAGAGATAAAATTTGCTTTCACGTGGGAAAGCAAGTTTCGGCTTGAATTTGGTGATCCACGTGCTTTGTGGACTACTTGTTATCCTAACAAGTAAAGCTGTTTCAAAACTACTAAAATAAAATCGAATTTGATACAATTTTAAAAAGAGGAAAAATTATTATTTACACTTACACGACTTTTAGAGTGAGGTAGTAAAATAATTTATATTTTAAATGTGAATAGATAGAAATATTAAAGCAAATAAATTCATTAACAAAATCAAATTTTCACTTTTTACACTATTTTTAATAATCACATACATTAATTATCATTTATCATTTATGGCTTTATTTTTAAAATTAATATTTGTAATTATTGTCACTGTCAAGCTGAATTATCGGAGTCATATGCATGGTATTCAGTAATTCAACAGAGGAGCTCCCACAAAGTTATTGAACCTGACCCATTGATTTGCTTTATTTTTCATAAATCATGTAATTGTAAACCTAATTTATTGATCAATTTGAAATATCATAGTAGTAACGAGCGCAGGTCATTTTGATTGAACAACATAAATATTTTGTGTTATAGTCATTTTACTTTTATTTTGTAATCACTTGTGTGTTTGTGATCTCTAACATACATATATAAAATATTTTCTTCCAATTTATCTTTGATCTCTCACGACTTAAATCCTCTCTCTGAAATATTTCTTTTTCTTGTAATATAAGATCATTATATTTGTAAAACATCACACACAAAAAATGCTATAAGCTAAATTTATTTTAAATAGATTCATATAAGCACATACTTTCACAACTTATCTATATAGGGAATATCATTCACAAATAAACTCATTCTTCTAATCATATCACAACAAAGAATCAAGTGTCCAACATCTCTCAATCTAATCAATTACCTCGCATGCCATAAAACATTGATATCACATCAACACAAACACTTCACTCTATTTTTGAAAGACTCGTGTATTAAATTAAACTCAAATAATATACTATACTCATTTCACTCTTCACAAAACAACAATATAATTAAATCAAACCTCTCATTCTAAATTCAAAAGTTATTATATATTAAACACAAATACTTTCTATACCAATTATCAACTTTAATGACCACCTCACCTTCAGATTCAAGTCCTTTAATATAGAGTATTAGAAGAAAAGGAAATGTCTTTCCTTGCCTAAATGAAGCTTCTTAACTCAAATTACGCTTCAAGAATCCTTACTCTAACAAGATGCAATACTTGTACATCCAAATAAGATGAAAGATCACATACTTTAACAGTCCTATAAAGGCTCAAATTATCTTGAGCTTAACTGAGTCACATGCAAGCAACACATCCCATGTATGTATGTAAAGCTTCTAAAATGGTTTGAGAAAAGAGTAAAAGATGACTCTAGTTAAGATTATGATTTGATAGATTATACTTTTCTACACTAAGTTTTCTATGATAGATTTTAATTTTAAAAAATATGAATAAATTTGTTAGAATATAGAGAGAAATCTAATGGGAAAAAAAATAGTTTTGGAGAGTGCGTGATTTTTTACATAAATGCTCTTACAAAACCTTTTAATTACTTTTTAGGTATAATATTGAATATCCTACCTTCTAACGTCATTGACTATTGATGAAAAATTTATGAAATCACCTCAAATTATAGCAAATACCCACTGTACTGATTTTATTAATATACTGTTGATATATATTTATACATATACTTAAATTTTCTATATAATATTAATCTTTACTTTTATTAGATATAATATTTATTAAATTTTATAAACGTAATATTTTTATTTGTCATTCCTATATCTTTTGTAATTATTTTATTAACAACAATTTCTTAATATAAATTCAGTTAAAGAAATGTATGATTAATATACTATTATATATAATAAATATATCATATTTAGTAAATATAATAATTTATATTATATAAGAAAATTATCAGTATATACATAAGTAATATTTCAATATAATTAATATGATTGTAGGCTCTTATTCGATATACACTTAAACACTCATTTTGACAACCTAGTGTTATATACGTAGAAAACAATTAGCCATTATTTGGATTTGAGGAAAGTGGAAGAGAAAAATAAAAGTTAAACAAGGGAGAGATGAGAAAAAAACATTGGAGTTGTTTGATAAAATTGAAAGATAGTGGACAGAGAAAAATAACTAATAGAAAATATACAAAAATGCAAGTATATTATTTAAAGAAAAAATAATTATTAATGAATTAAATTTTAGCGCTTATATTTTTTTTAAGTGTTTTTATTTAATAGTGTCAAACTCAAATATCGATTAATATAGTATGAATGATTCGGAATTTTAAAAATATATGTTGGAGTACTGAACTCTTGCTTCAGTAACATGTGAGTTACACTGGCTCACTTACATGATCCTTATCCAACTTATTCTCGTTTAATTGTTTTATATTATAATAATAAAAGCTCTTTTCACATAGCTGTTAACCTCGTGTTTTACGAGGGTATTAAATATTTAAACATAATTAAGGTCTTGCTTTGAGTCTCATCCTCCAAATAGCTGTAGACATTTTTACTAAAGATTTTCTACTTAAACCATTCATCAGCAACTTTATCTAAGTCAGAGTTAGTATTTGGCTGATTCTTCTTCTACCTCCCTTTTTTTCTTCTTTCGAAATGTGAATATTTTGGAATCTGAAAATATATTTTAAAATATACATTTTGAAATGTTTTTTCAATACATTTTGAATTGTACCAATGAAAAAATATTTTTATATTTTTTGGATTGCTCAATTCAAAATACATTTTAAAAGAAAATTATATTCTAATCCAAAAGATATTTCTATATCCAAAACACATTTTAAAATACACATTTCAAAATACATTAAAAAAATTCATTTCAGAAAGTGCATTTCAAAATGTATTTCCAAATCCAAACATATCTCTCAAATTATATAATTTAGAATGTATTTTAAAAAAATAATTTTGAATTATACAATTCATAAACTATTTTTGAATTTGAAAATATATGTATTTTGAAATGCATTTAAAAATATATATATTTCAGAATACACATTTTGAAAAATATTTTCAAATCCAGAAATATATTTTAGAAGTATATACATTCTAAAATATATTAAACAAAAAAAATTGGATTGAGTGGATGAATTTCCTTCTTCCGGATTGAAGTTTTCACAGGCTCCTTCTTCTCCCTATCTCCATTTTGTCCACCATAAGAGACCCATTCACACTCTTCACACACAAACCAGTTAAAAAAAGAAAAACAGGGCACATAACATCTCTATTCTTCTTTACAATTAAATTCAATCTTCCTTAATAGTTTATAACTTTTTTTAACGAATGTTGTGTTTCCACCACTAACATCTCTCTACCATTGTCCCTTTATCTCATATATCCATATATCTATTATGATTAATAAAAGGCATTTTGTGACATATAGTAAAACAAGTAAGAATGGTAATAACACAATAAATAATAGGTTGTTTGCAATGTACTGTATATTTAGATAAGATAAAAAGATTTGAAAAGTGTAAATAAAATTATTAAAGAAAATTACTTGTAGTAATTATAAGAGTAAAATAGTACATGCAACTCTAAAACGACTTATCTATTTATATAAAGTTACAAATAATAATAATAATAATAATAATAGTAATAAAATGTATGAGAGGTTAAATAATAATCACGAGTTTGAAATTTAACAGTAATTTCGTAAAACAAAATAATTGTGGTCTATTTTTCCTTTTTGAACCGAATATAGTTCGCTAATAAGAGATTTGACAAGTGACGGGATTTAAGGTAGATTATTCAAGTTCAGCGTTCTAAACTATGCGCCACAAACATGGACAGAGGAAATAAAAAATAAAAATAGGAGATGAGAAAGAAAGAAGGATAATAAACTGTTTGTATAAAATGTAATTCAAGCCATCTACATCAATAAACAATCAACCAACAAATTTTGGTTTCACTTACTCATAATCCGTCATTTTCATTTTTGTTGAGGGCGCTTCATTTTGAGAAGATGGGAGATTCCTGCAATAACGTGTAAACGACTGCTCGGGACACCTGTCTTTGCCAGGGCCTTGCCATTGTGGTCGAGAAGCACAAAACAAGGAACATAGCTAACATCATAATGAAGGAGCTGCGATACGAACATTCAAAACCAAGTCAGCAAGAAGTAATGAGAACAAAATGGATTCTCCTGATATTAAACAAATAAATAACATGTTCAATGATTTCTATACAACATTATCCTTCAGGAATCAGAAGATAGAAAAAAACACCAAAATGAAGGTAATACAATAGTACTGAGAGCTTGAACTATTTCAAAGGAATTTCAAGTAAATAGATTTTTTCAAGGTCAACATAATTTCTACGAATAGCAAGCTGAGGTATTTAAACAAAACTTCCAACTGCTTCCTAAATTTGAAATTCTACTGTTTCCATCAAGAAAAAGATAAAGGCTCATGTATCTTCTCTATTGAAAATGTATATTACTTTATAATTAAAATATGTAATATGTTCTTCCAGATCCTTCCAAAAAACTGATGTTTCTTCACAGAACCATCATCTCAAGTTTCACATGGGAATACGCCGAAATCACATTTCTACAGAAACTATATACACCGAAGGACATATATGGAAAATGGATCTAGAAAATTAAGTATATGGTGATAATTTTTGGCTGAAGTGTGATCCTAGGATGGATGTCTTAGTTTGGACAAATTTGGGCATTGCCCATTCATCAATTTTTATTAGTATACGGTGATAATTGAGATATTCAAGGAAGCAGCATTTTTTCAGTTGAAAGGTAAGGTTAAACATGGAAGCAGCATCAATGCATGATGTACATAATCCAAGACAAGATACTGGGTTAAGGCCAATTTAAGCAGAAACAGTAGTGCAAATAAAATTTGCATGGTTTGCTTGCATGTAGAGGTCATTCTGAAAGAATGAACAAAAAAAAAAAGGCCAAAGTTACAGAGATGAAGAGACGACAAAACAATACTTCTTCAAAGGGATATATTGACCACAATCACATTTGAGGAAAACAAAATTGACAAACAGGTCTGCATCTTGAAGAGGTAAAAAGCATGGCTTGGAGCAGGAGACAGAGTCACAGAACGTCAACCTAATGGCTTAGTCAGGTCTGCCCAAACGTGGTTCAGCATAAAATGAATAATTATCTTATTATTTGCTAAACCCCCATGCCCCATTAAATTCTTCCTAATAACCAAACTGATATGTAAGTTTATACACAACAATTAAAGAAACAGAACAATATAAAATAATTACAAAACATCAAACCAAAATTTATATTCTTCACAGTCCAATGGCATATAAACCAATCTCCATAACAGAAAAAACATAGCTAACATCATAACACCTATGCTGTTGCGTGGCTGCATGGTATTGTCCATACTACTCTAGAACAGTTATTGTAAAAGTATTATTCTAGTCGTTTAGTTCCTATTCATGAAAATTATTTTATATACTAGAATTAGATCTATTGCAATAGATAGATATTATTTTTATCAAGGGTTTCTGTTAAGAAAAGGGTTTAATTGCTGTAACTTAGTTTCATTTTCCCAGAACTGTAATAGGTTATTTTTTATTTTTCCTACATGCTTGTTAGAAGAACAGCCTTCTTATCTGTCTCCCAGATTTACTAGTTCATTTTTTCTGTCTCTTCCATTATACTAAATGGCCATTATTATTCTACAACAATCCAGTAACAGAAATGAAGTGAAGCAATAACACTCAGCATCATGAACTCTTGTACGAAAAAAATGTCAGTTGGATTTACCAAGCCCAGGAAATAACTCGGATGCACAGAATGCTCATGCAATTTATGCAACCAAACAGAAACCTTGGCTGAGATGAAGTTTGATCCCATGTGGGGATTCTCAAAGGCCAGCAAAAGCCAAAAAACATTCTGCTTCTGAAACCCACATAGCAAATACTGAGTTTTTTTTTTTTATTTCTTACTACTAAAGGTTTGCAGAAATCAGTAACAATCAATCAGAACTTCCTGAAGGTACTATTCAAATATATTGCTCCACCAGCCAACGATGTTTCTCAAGATAATTTTGAACAATGAAGGCAGATCTGAAATCATTAATGAATAGCCTATCTGATAGGTAAAAAGGAAAGACAACCTAATGATACAAACCAGTGTTTTTCTCCCAATTCCACTCCAAACTAAGAGTGATATCTTTTCTTTTTATTTCTTTGTATACCCAATCATCTCTAAGCTTATCTAACTAACTGGTGCAACTAACACATGCTAACCCGCTTTTCATTTGGGTGTCGTCAGTGGAAACTACAGGTTTTCAAGTATCATGATTTAATTCTTTGAGCATAAAAATGAAAATTACCAATTGATGGGAATTTTTTTATAGGGGATGAACATTGAAAAATATAGTTATTCCACATGATTCATGTTTAAACTGAAGATGAAAACTTAATGAACAATGTCTTTATTTCTTAAAGTAGTATTCAATCAATAACATTATAGTCATGGTCTGGGTCAGCCGCATTCAGATGTTGTTCATAATTTAGAGTATAGCCTTACTCACTATGCAAAAACATAATTCAGAGTTTAGGATGAATTATATAACACAGAAATTAAGAAATTAGCTTCTAGAATAAATAATGTGGAAAAATTCTACAGTTTAGTTTATTTTCACACACACATATATAGACACACCTGCATTTTAGTTTGTGAAAAGGTCCATTTGATACCTCAGGTAGCCAATTGGGATTCTCAGCATCAGCCATGACAATATTGAGCCAGTGAGAGTTCCGGGTTTCGACTTCGGAAACAAATTTGAACAGGGAATTACAGAGCCTGCACTTGGCTGAGTAGAATTCCACCAAAGTCGCCTCCTTGGCGCTTGCCAGAGCCGAAGCAAATGCCCTCTGTTCTGCCTCCGACTGTGTGAGAGTCGTTTTCTTTTTCCAACCTGAAACAGAGCTCGCAAAATTGAAAGGTATTAAACCAAGGTTTTGGAGAGATTTCAATGGCCAAGGACCCTCAAACTTGCAGGGACCAGGACTAGAATTAGGGTTTGTTTCATTCCATGGCCATTTCAGGTAAAACATTTGTTTAGGTTTAGGATTGGGAACAGAAATCGAATCCATTAAGCCACATCAGAGACTACAAACAATAGTCAAATAGCTAGTATAGTCGGATAGATATCATAAAGAAATGACAACATCCTTCCATAAAGACGATGAACTTTTTATAATTTTAATATAAATTATTTTAATTATGAAATAATAATAATAGATAATGATTTAGATAAATTAATGTATGTACATTAATATTTATTCAATAAATATTGATAACTCCGTACCAAAATCTGGTAAAGATAATTATAAGGCTAAGTGTTGCTATTTAAACTGACAGGATGACGAATAATAAAAAAATAGATTTAAAAATAAAGTTTTTGAATCATGATCGTAGTTTATTATGAAAAACTGTAAAAAATACGTGTTTGGTTTATAAAACTGCATTTTAGATTCAAAAATCGGTTATGCATAAAAAGAATATTAGCACCTTACAACATTAGTTAGTCAAATATGAAAAATGGTGTGGTTTCTTCTAAATGTTTATTTTTTTGGAAATAAGAATAAAAGAAGATAACAAGAAAAAACTAAAAATATATTTTGAAAATTTTGAGACCAACAAATATTAATCTCGCTCTTTGTATTTTCATTCAAACTGGAAAATCAAGGGCAACATAGTTTAAAAGAAAGATTAGTTTGAAAGTTTTGATACTTCTAAATTATTTGAAAATGAGTGTCCTGTAACACAGATGACCTAACAAATACCAAAAAGAAAATAGTGAAAACGTATTTTTAAGTTATTTTTTAAGAAATAAAGATTCAAGTAATAAAACAACACATACGATCGCACGAAAAATTGTACTTTTAATTTTGGATATTGGACGACATGGACCACCGTACAAACATCCAAAAGAAATCAGTGAAAAATTATTTTTTAAATTTTAATCTTTATAGTTTTTATATTTTTTATTGTTTTAAAAATTTACATTTATTATTGTTTAAAGCAGTTTTATTTTCATGAATATTGAGTAAAAAGAGTACAAAATTTTAATTAGTGAGAAAATAAAAACATAGATGTATATGTAAAATATAGGGCATAACTAAAAAGAGGGATAAAACTGGAAGACAAAGTGGGTGGGCAGCGGAGGGTAAAAGCAAATAAAACATACAGGGATGCGAGATAGTGAATGCGTGGTGCGGTGAGCAATTAAATGTGTGGTGTGTATAGTGACAGCCGAAACAGAGTAAAACAGTGGTGTCTGTGCAGTGAACATGAAATGCATAAAGTAAAGTAAATTATGAACATGCCCACAAATAAAAATAAAATATACAAGGGATGGGGGTTAATTTATATGGGAGTGCATGGCGTGAAATGAAAAAAGCAGCCCACTTATCTTTCTTTCTTCTTTGTTAAAAAAAACAACGGTATTACTTCCAGCACCCTATTAGTCCAGATTTCATTTTTTTCTGAATTCATTAAAACAAATTTGGAATTCATTAAAGGTATTATATGGTTCATTAAATTATTTTCAAAAGTAATTCAGTACCTTTGCTTCTCTTTGCCTTCTGAAAAAAAAGCCTTATAACTTAGAAAATGATGGATTATTTATACTGGATGATTCTGCTTGTGTGTGAATGTCGTTAAATCCTTCCCAAAATCTGTTTACAACTCACTGTGTGTTTCTTTGTCTTTACTCTCTGTGTTGTGATTTTGTTTCAAAAGAAATCTAGTATTGTGGGAATGAGGAGAACTCGTGTGAGTATAGGTTGAAGATGATTGTCAGATATTGTGAGTGTGTGTTTTTATTTTTTGTGTGTAGAGAATTAGGAGTTTTGGATGATGGTAGTGGACGAATGAATCTCCTCTCCCACCAAATGGAAGTTTTGTTTTGTATATGAATGAGGTTGTATTTTAAAAAAATAGAAAGTCCTGATAGTTACGAAGAATGAAGGAAGACTGCTCCCTCCTCTTTGCACATTTTGCTAATTACCGGATTCACATTGTATTGGGAGTGGTAAATTTTAGGTGTGGTGGAAAGCAAAACGGTGGTGAGAAAACTTAACACTACGGACTATTGAGCCTAATTTTAGAAAAAGGGGTGTAGAAACTGAAATAAAATAGAAAATGAATTGGGCTTCCAGCCATTATGAAAGGCATATAGGAAAGGTGGAGATATACAAAACTAATTAATTATTCCATCATGTTTTTTTCAAAAAATTTATTATTCTCCCTTTTCAAATTTTGTTTTATACCGCTTATAAGCTGCATCAAATAATTGACTTATAGATGTTACCATGAAAACGATACAGTGATCTTTCCTGTCTTAAATCCATACTACTAACAAATATCAAACTAAACCTCAAAACCTATAGTGATAGTTTAATGCTGCTCCAACGTATCACAAAATAATTTGGTCATATATTTTAATGATCTCTCTATTCTTTCAATGGAGTTCTTCAATTCCATTTGATCACGTTTTCTTGAAGGTGATAGAACAACAATCTTACTCCAAACAGAATCAGGTTCCATTATGCGATTGGATTTCTTGTTAAGTTCGTAGACGGAATCAGCTTCAACATTCAAATCGCTCAATTCTTTTAAGAGCTTGGTTTTTTTATCCTCATCATGGAAGATGCTCCATATAACCTGTTATGTATTACAAATAAATTGTTATTTCCATTACATGTTAATATTCACATAGTAAAATTAAACTCTCACATTTGGTGGACTACCAACAAAATCTGCGCCGCTGAGTATGGCTTTATCAACAAGATCACAATATCTTGGAAATGCATTAGCAAACATTTTGTGATATTTCAACTGTGAATTTACGTTCACTGCACTCCTTGTTATTATAGCTTTGCTGTCAAAATTTCAATGGCAATGTTAATCATCAAACCAATAAAAAAAATTACCTAATTAGTAACATGGTACAACTCACAAACATGTATACCTAATGATTTTAACCATAGCAAGATAACTCTCACAAACCATGCCAAGTAGGAAAATTTCATAAGGCTTTTGTGTGCATGGTTCTCCGTTAGAAATTCCTTTTGATTGATTTTCTTCTTCTGTGTCATGTAATTTCTCCCAGTAATTTTCAGTGACGGTTCCATCTTCAGCTACTTTATATCCTACTCCCATTCGATATCGGTATTTGTGAATATTTCTTGCCATGACAATAGTCTGCTTTACAAACGACTCACATGATAATGTATCAACCATGATTACATCTCGACCCTCGTTTAGAGCTGTCACAAGCTTAGATAATGCAACATGGGTGGAAGATTGATGCATCTGTTCAAATTTTAAGTAAAAATAACTCATAAGAATCTAACATATCTCAGTCATTTGGTAATATAACTAAATTCAAAAGAAAATTTATATGAACATGAAAGTTCTTAAAATCTAATATGGATTTATATATACAGTCTGTCACATGGTGCACATATAACATCAGGTTAAAGGAAAAATAACATGAAGTAGATAGACGTGGAGGAAAAAAGATATATGGATTCAACTTTTTTCACTGACATTTAAAAAATATAAGATTAGTTCAAAAGATTTAAAAGGAATAATGGAAAAGATTCTAGATTCAATTTTTCCTAACAAGTAACATTTATTATAAAAATAAAAATAAAAAATGAAGGTGTTCACACAAACATACCAATTCAGCAGTTTGGAGCATGTCATCATGGTGAACTCTTGAATTAAGGGCCATATATATGATTTCAGTCTCATTAAAGACATTTGTCTCAACTACCACAGGATTTTTAGCTCCTTCATAGCAAAATATTCTGTCAAAGCCATTTGATACGTATAAATAATTTTACTTAGATATGCAAAACTAAGTTAGAACACAAAATTTCTTTTATACTTTAATATTGAATTTAGAGTGTTATGATTCACGAGTGTTCATTGCAGAGTCTATTCTATAACAAGATAAACACTACTCAGATTAATTTATATGTTATATGAAGTAGTGAGATCCATCCTCTATATAGTGAGATAAACATTTACGAGTGTCAAATACTTGGACTAGAGTGCTATAATTAGTATTTTATGAAATTTGTGTTTTAATCATTGATACACAATTTAATTATTTTTGCACTAAACAAATTTTGCAAAACTATAAGTATCATAGAATAATAATTTTGCAGGATTGAAAGTTGAGTAATACTCTCTAATAATATCTTCAAAGATAAAAGTCTTTTTGGTTCCCATGCCACCTCCTATAAGTAGTAACACCGGACGCCTTTCACTGAGTATCTTCGTATCCGTGTCATGATTTGTTGTTTTCACCTGCATATTCTTGCTTACCTTTTCAAACCTTTGTTGTCTTTGAACCCTTTCAAACCTTTGTTTTCTGTGAACACCACACCATATTAGCCAAACAAATATATATATATATATATATATATATATATATATATATATATATATATATATATATATACTTATTTTCGCATTACATTCCCCTCAACCTAGAAAAATATATATATTAAAACTATAAAAACTTTTAGCTCCATCATAATATGGTGACATTAATTTGAACTACCTTAGAAAATATTGTAAAAATTAAGATTAATATAATTTTACCTCATAACTTCCAATATAATTTTCTTGAATTTTTTTGTATGTGGAGACTCTTCCCTTAAAGCCTATATATAAAAAAAATATGATTAACGCATTAGAGAGAATAATATAATGTCATAATTTATTTTGGAAGGGTCACATCAACTTTATTATTTATCAATATCTGTTTCCATTTTATTTACGAACTTTATATATATATATATATATATATATATATATATATATATATATATATATATATTTAAAGAAGAAAAAAAATATTGGTAAATGAAGAAGGTAAGTTAAGATAAATACCAAACTAATGAGATGTGTAACTTGATTCCAGTGAAATGCTAAATAAGTGTTAACGCATCTCTCAATCTCATCTATGAGTTTCGTATATAAATCCCAAGGATAGCCATAGACACTACAAATGTATTCAAAGATATTTTCATCACATTCTTTGGATCTTTTCAGAAAGTCTTGGGCCAATATACATAATACTGGAACTTCATTAGCATCTTTAAATCCAATCTGTCTTGCTGCAACCACATCATTAAATAAGATAGTCAAAACATTATATAACATACCTTACCCTTGTGTACACGTGTCTTCACATTATGCATTATAACCCTTGAAGAAAACCTGTTTTAAGGTTGTTATACTTGGAACTTTTCCAATAACTAAAAAGGTATCCATTTTAATGTAGAAAATGATTGTAGACACACTAAAAAAGTGCATGAACATTTAATATAAAAAGAAAAAACATAATAAATTTATACATGAACATTGAATATAAATATAATAAAATAATAAATTTATAAGTTAGGTAAATAGAAAGATAGATAAATTGAAAAAACAAATATATAATAGACAATGTACATAAAATCATGATATATGTGTATTTTTCTTTTAATTAATTCCATAGGTGAGAATAAGGAAATTGAAAGTCACAAATTAAACATTATACCAACGTAGTGGGAGAACTTTTCAATCTCTATAAGATCGTTAGATTTCGTCTTTTTTAGGAGTGGAATCAACTTCTTCTGCTTTCTAACTATCTTTGCACGTCGTCTCGCATGTCGTCGGTAGGTTGTGGTGAGAGCGACGACAATTAATCCGGCAACAGAGGCAGCTAAAACTTGTAATAATTTCATTTTCTTTAAAACTCAAATCCTAACTATTTGTTTAGGTTTACAGGTAAAACTGGCAAAAGAATCTATTAATTTGGTTGCTTTATAACTATAATTTGTCACTGTTCGCCTTTTTCTTAGGTTTTTTTTATTATACATATATAAGTCTAAATTTTAACAAATCACGACTTCCGGATCTCAACCACCAAGGCATGACAATTAATAACCACAAATTAAATAGTATGTTCTTCACTTCAAGCCACATGTTATAATAAAAATAAAAGAGAATTATCACACTTATGAAGGGTTTTACTAGCACTCGAGTCTCATTCTTGTTCAAACTCCTCTTATAATGTAGGGGCACAATCCACTTGTTATTCTTGGCATTCATAAGCTTCAAAACAGCAGTTGGTTTAATCAACTTCACCACTTTTACGGGAAGTAACGTATATTATTTTCTCAATTAAGCTTTTATAATTTTTTTAAAATAGACTCAATCTTTATTTCATTATATTGAAATTTATATTCCTTTTATAAATATCACATGTCATATTATAGTATTTTTGTTTTTTTAATTATTTATTTATCACTTTTGTTTATTTTAAGTTTTGTTAACTTGTCAATATTGTTAGTGTCAAGTATTAGTGTTAATAATATCATATATCTATGTCTTGTATTTAACTTATTTTCTATATTTATTTTTTAACTTAATTAAGTACCAATTTTTTTTATGTTGTTGACTTTTTTTTTTGGTTTTGTGTATGTTCTAAATATGTTTTGTAAAATATACTTTATTCCTTTCAAAGATTGGAATTTCATAACTCCTAATTAATTAGTGCAAAAAATGTTTTTCGAAATCACTTAATAGATTTTGGTTTCAAGAGAAATAAAATCTTTCAAAATGATATTTTAGAAATATTTTATGATATTTTTGAAATATTTTTCCTAACTATAGTTTTGGTTCTAAAATAATCAAATCACATACTAGTACATGTTTTGGTTATTTAAAAAACCAAAATCCATCACAAAATTTCAAAAGTGCCATTATTATTTTTTAATTCTATCTCTTTGTCAGATAATAGGTTTCGATTTTACAAATAATGGAAGTCTATTGCTTTAATTATAAAATCAAATTATAATAAAATTATCATATGTTATAAATTTATCCTCACTGTTAAGGGTCTGGCGTCCAACACTAAAACATTTTAAAATTTAAGTTTTTGTGCGATTCCAAAGGCACCTAACATGAGTATTTGCTTCAAATTAATCTTTTATTGTCCCAAAACATGTTTCTTTGAGTTCATTTTTCATATATTTAGAACTCTACTAAAGACATTTATTTCATTATGTCGCTTAGAACTCTTTTGTTTTCCTCTACAATTGGGAGACACCGATTTCCATTTCTCCATTGCTAGTACGAAGACGAACGTCACTTCATTTCTTTATCATTATTGCACTCATGAGGTGTCATTTTCGCCACAATTGCAGTCGTCTCTATTCTTGCTCACCTTGTTCCATTTCCATTGTTGGCTTACTCGTTCGTTTTCTCTCCTTGCTTTTTTTTTTGTTTCGTTAAGGCTCCTTGTGTTCTTCTTAAAATACACATTTTGTGTTGTCATTTGTGTTCAGGTTTTGCATTCAGGTCGATTTTTTGTAGCACTTGTTTCTTTGTTTCGAAGTGTTTTTTCCATTGTTGCATGACCTAGCTTATGCGTTTCTAGGTTCTTCAAAATTTATATAGTTTTCTATGTTGTTAATATATTTTTGATATGTTTGGTTTACGTTTGGATTTTTCTTATTGTTTTAGTTTTGTCTAAATTCAAAATCTGGACAGAAAAAAAAACAATTTAAAAAACTTATAGAATAAGTTTTGGTTATAGCAAAAACCAAAGTATGTAATGAATAATAGGCTTTGAAAATAACTGAAGCATATTCTCTACCACAAGTTTTTCTTTTTTATTTCAATCTTTTTTTAATTGCTTTTGGTTTCGATTGTGAAAACAATAAAAGTCTATCTTGAAAATACATGTTACTATTAAAAACCAAAGCCAAAAGCTTCATTTCTTTATCTCATCTGAATATATGTTGATTGAGAAACTAAAGTATAATGTTGAAAAAAATTAGTGTGAAAACCATTTGCTAAACTAGTGACTCTTGTTAATTTGTTTCCTATTCTCACCTTTGGGTTCCTTTTCCAATAGCTTTCAAACAATGGTGTTGTGTTCTCTTCTTCCATCATACATAACTCACTAATAATCTCTTTGCTGATAAAACAAAAAACAAAGAAAAAAACTAATAATCTATTCATTCCCTTTTAATGAAGATCAAATAGTCTCTAATGTATTATACTCTAACTTCTGTCATTAAAGTTAAGTTTGTTGGATCTCATATAACCACTTTTTATCATTCATATTTGTGTTAATGGTCATATCTTTCTATTCTTCGTCTAAATCATTCATCAAGATTTGTGGTTATCATCGTTTTTACGTTCTAAGTTCATTGGCTTGAACAAATTTCACATATATTAGTCTATGCTTGATATTATCATAATTTTTATTTTGTTTATTTTTTTTTTTTTTTTTTTTTTTTTTTTTTTTTTTTTTTTTTATCTTTTATTGATATTTTTTTTATCTTTTTAAATAATTAAGGATTTATTAAATAAATTTAGAAAAGATAAGTATTTTATATTTTATTAGTATTTTGATATAACATTGTACTAAATATTTAAAAGTAAACCTTCGAGCTGCATACAATATCTAGACGACACAATTTCAACTTAATAAATTTTTTTATCATAGATAGGAACATTTCTTTTGTTAATTTAATTTAATTTATATTTTATTAAGTTAAATTTAATTAAAAAATTAATTTATATTTTATTTGGTTAAATTTAATTAAAATTAAATTTTAATTTATATTATATATATTATATTTTTTGTTTGTAATTTTATTTAAATTTTTTCTTTATAAAATATATATTTTTAAATATTTGTTGATATTCGCATACACATGTGAATTTTAAAATATTCTAATATATTTTTTAAACACTATCTGCGTGTCTGACTCATTATCATCTCTAATCACTACAAAAGTTATTATATTTGTAAATATTAAAATTACTGTCACAAATAAAGTTTTTAACAATTAAAAATAATTTTCAAAATTTCATATATTAAAAGTAGTTTGTGAGAAATGTTAATGTTGTTGGTAGAAAATAAAAAATTAATATAAGTTGAAAATCGCTATAAAATTTAATCATATTTTACAATATTTTATTATATTTTGACAATACAATATATCATATTTTATTATAATTTAACAATGATGAAAAATTTTAAATCATAAAATATTATTTAAAATGTATTTTAGAATTTTTTTAATTTAAAAATAAAATTTTTAATTATTCTATTTTCTCAAACTATGTTAATATTTTCTTTGACCAAACTAAGTTAATATTTTCTCAATTTCATACAAAAGTGTTTTCTTTTTTATTCTATTTGCTCCAAACAAAACATAGCGTTTAGGGATTATTCCATCAAAAAGCTGGGCCTAATACTCAAACTTATGGGACTTTAGAGAGGGGTTCATTGGATGATCAACACAAAATCTGAATCCAATCTACTTAATGGATTTACACTGTTTCTAACTCAAAATTTTATAAAATAAATTTATGGTGTCTCTTGTTAAAAATATTTTCAATATAAAATATTTATATTATATTTGTATGAGTCACTCACTAAAACTATCCATTAATTTTGATATTTTATAAAGAGAAAGTTCACTAAATAAACAATACAATTAGTCTAACTTAAACTTTTAAGACAAACAAGTTTATGAATCTTATATATATATATATATATTATATGGAATTCATTTTTTCACGTTACTTTACGTGAAACTTAAAAACACATTTGATTTTTCAATACTCTCAAATTCAATCCATATTTCTATTACTTCACTATATTTGTGATGTGAAACTTAAAAACACATTTGATTTTCTGACACTCTCTCAAATCCAATTCATATTTCTATTACTTCACTCTATTTGTGACTTATAAAGCATTAATATATACCAATACTTAAATTAGGGTTTTGATAACAAAATGAATAAAATCAATTTGGAGAAGAACATGGGCAAGGAGGACACGAGTGAAGACATGTTGGGTCTATCAAGGAGTAGATTTATCTAGGAGACACAATACCAAATGAAATATGAGTCCAACCATATAAGATATTGACATCACTCTCTGCCCAAAATCTTAATACAATAGATTAATGAGTCTTTCATCTTTATATAATGTTCTACTTTCTTATTTCTATCCAACGTAGGACTTAAACTCACACTTAGATTCTCAACACAATCAATTTGACAAGAGACAATGGAGGTGTTAATGGTGAGTGATGGAAACTGTGACGCCCGGGCACTGACGAGGGCGGGGAGTGCGACTCCTGGCAGGCTTCGAGTGGAAGGGGTACATGGACGAATCGGACATACACCGGAATGAGAGGGATCTGGAGACTGTATAGGTATGGGACTATACGGTTGAAAGATAGCTTAAAGGAATTGATGGGATACAAACCAGTGTTTTTCTCCCAATTCCACTCCAAACTAAGAGTGATATCTTTTCTTTTTATTTCTTTGTATACCCAATCATCTCTAAGCTTATCTAACTAACTGGTGCAACTAACACATGCTAACCCGCTTTTCATTTGGGTGTCGTCAGTGGAAACTACAGGTTTTCAAGTATCATGATTTAATTCTTTGAGCATAAAAATGAAAATTACCAATTGATGGGAATTTTTTTATAGGGGATGAACATTGAAAAATATAGTTATTCCACATGATTCATGTTTAAACTGAAGATGAAAACTTAATGAACAATGTCTTTATTTCTTAAAGTAGTATTCAATCAATAACATTATAGTCATGGTCTGGGTCAGCCGCATTCAGATGTTGTTCATAATTTAGAGTATAGCCTTACTCACTATGCAAAAACATAATTCAGAGTTTAGGATGAATTATATAACACAGAAATTAAGAAATTAGCTTCTAGAATAAATAATGTGGAAAAATTCTACAGTTTAGTTTATTTTCACACACACATATATAGACACACCTGCATTTTAGTTTGTGAAAAGGTCCATTTGATACCTCAGGTAGCCAATTGGGATTCTCAGCATCAGCCATGACAATATTGAGCCAGTGAGAGTTCCGGGTTTCGACTTCGGAAACAAATTTGAACAGGGAATTACAGAGCCTGCACTTGGCTGAGTAGAATTCCACCAAAGTCGCCTCCTTGGCGCTTGCCAGAGCCGAAGCAAATGCCCTCTGTTCTGCCTCCGACTGTGTGAGAGTCGTTTTCTTTTTCCAACCTGAAACAGAGCTCGCAAAATTGAAAGGTATTAAACCAAGGTTTTGGAGAGATTTCAATGGCCAAGGACCCTCAAACTTGCAGGGACCAGGACTAGAATTAGGGTTTGTTTCATTCCATGGCCATTTCAGGTAAAACATTTGTTTAGGTTTAGGATTGGGAACAGAAATCGAATCCATTAAGCCACATCAGAGACTACAAACAATAGTCAAATAGCTAGTATAGTCGGATAGATATCATAAAGAAATGACAACATCCTTCCATAAAGATGATGAACTCTTTGTAATTTTAATATAAATTATTTTAATTATTAAATAATAATAATATAGATAATGATTTAGATAAATTAATGTATGTACAATAATATTTATTCAATAAATATTATATTTGATTTATTAATTTGAATATATAGATGATAAATATATGAATATAATAATTGATGTATCTCAAATGAAATATTTTAAAAAATTTAAAAGTAATATAAAATTAGTCTATTGATTCATAAATAATGTGTTAAATACTTTAATTTTAGAAACCTGGTACTTTAGAATATTAGTTGAATAAATATAATATATAATTACTTGGGGCTTAAAAAATGATTATTAGATATTCAGTAACCTGAATCAAGAAAAATATAAAGTATTTAATGATAATTTAATTGATTAAATTTTCATATTTATAGAATTAATTTAAGCAAGTAATGATAAAAGAAAATATGGTATTATTTATTTTAATAATTCTTGAAAGTAGAATGGATGAGTAAGAGTTATGTTTTAGGGTTTTGTTAAAAAAAATAATTTGGATCTGATTTTAATTTGTTTAATTAAAGATTAAATAATATGAAATTAAAAAGGATTGTATAAATGAAAGAAGATTAGGAAATTTAAGCACAGTAACAAGTATAGAAATTATACGTAGATGTTTAGAAACTTTACTGAATATGAAATTAATTTATAAAATTATTAAGATGTGTTTGCTTTTTATGTAAATAACTAGTTTTTATGTTTTTATTATGTTTATATATTAATAATTATAATTGTAGAAATAATATTTTTATAATTTATAAAAATATTTTTCTTTATATATATAATAATTATTATAATAATAATAATATTTTTGTAATTTTAAATAACGATTTCAAATTTATTTTAACATATTTTTTACTATTTATATTTAATTTTATATTATATTTATCTTTAAAAGATAAAATAGTAATAATATAATTTTATTTATTAAACCATGTTTTCTAATCTATCATTCTTATAACATTATACACCACAAACTTTTATAAACTTTTCATTCAAATCCCTATATCTATCTCTTTAGATTTCTTAATCTAAACCATCACAATCTTTTTTCTCATTCCCTCAAATTTATATATTCAAACATTACCTAAATGTCAAAGTTTTCAATTTGAAAAGAAAAAAAGAATTAAAATTTAAAATTCAAATAAAAGAAAATAAGTAATTGTCCTGTAAATCTAAAATTATAAACATGTTTCTTATGTTTGGTCATACTTTCTTTATTCTCTTTAACATGTGTCTTGTATCTTTTTTTTATTATTTAACCTTAATGCATGAAATAGACTGAAAATTAAATTGAATTTTCATTTTTCCTCACCTAATTTCTTATTATTCACTAATTGAGTTTAATATGTTTAATTATAAAAAATACTAATTATACTTAGTTTTACATTAACGAAAAATACTAGTTTTTAAATTTTATCATCAAAATATTATTATTTTTTACAAATATTTATTTAATTTAAATTTGTAACATCTTTGTCAATAGATCCATAAAAATAATATTATTCTATTCCATAACATCTATTGCAGAACAATTCTAATAAAGTTTTTGTTCCAGGAATAAAAGCTATAAAAATTGATGGCTTTATATCAAAAGGATATCATGCAACAGAAACAAACAAACAATATAGAAAAGCTATAGTATATTCACAAACTAATCTCCACATCATTAATTTGGTTAATAGGTTCCATGATTTGTACCAGTCAGGAAGGTGAAAAGAGTAAGTCCCACAGACAAAATGAGTTTGCTCTCAACAAGAAAACAACCGTTACTGACATAACCTAAAAGAAAATGTAGCTATATATCGAGAGTGGAGACTGGTCCCAGATAATCTCCTTCCAAACTGACCAATGCTTGAAAGTCCCTATCTGCTTCCATCCACTTAGTACCTATCACTGAAAAGCGAAGTGTGACATCTTTTCCAATTTTTGACAATTTGTCATTCATGAAGCAAGCATTTTCACCAGGAACATATTCGTAATCAGGCATCTTCAAATGTGAGAGATAGACATTCTCAATTGGACCACATCTCATGAAAACTCCATGCTTTAGAACCTTGTGGACAACACCCTCCAATATCTCTCCATTGAAAATCTTGAAGGTAATGGCATTAAAAACAACAGGGAAGAGCACATCCCCATGCTGTCTGACCTTTCCTTCCCCTATTTTCTCCAGTGTGGTCACAGCAAGAAAGTATCCCAAATCTTTGGTTGCTTTCTTCATAGCAAAGTCACCTAGCAGGCGGATGATGATTGCCCTCTGAAGCATCAGACCTTGTGGTTGCAGATTTTCTGGAGCAATGATGACATTCCAAGACAGCTGAACTTTGAGAAACATTGTTTATTTGTTCCTAATTCTTCTGCCATCGAATAAAAAAATATCAGTACCTAATCCAAATTTCAAAGGCACAAGTATTCTTCAACAAAGTTAGCAGTACATTTTAATGATTAGGTTGATGGGTATCTAAATTTTAATCTTCCCAGACTAGTGTTAATGTCACCAAAGTCACTCTGTACTAGGAAATCACTAAGAATCATAGATAAACATATAACTTTCCCAGTTTACAACTTCTCAAATAGAGACACATTCTTACTTCATAATATGTTGCTAGACACAACATTTTGTAATTTTAATTTAATACAAATTTTATCCAGCAAGATGCATACCCACATTTTATCTTAAATATGTATTCTCAAAGCAGTTAACTTGTAACCACAACTACAGTTTCAATAATGAGGGTATAGTGACTCGAGAAGCTCCTACAGTCAGTGAACTGGGATCCAAATAATGACCATATGCAGTTGCTGGAAGCTCTCTTAGTGCACAAATCACATCCTTGATGTAATTCAGTGAAGTTCAGGGACTAATCTAAGAGATTTTCCAATAATCAAAGAAATACCGAGCACGATTCTACTACTGCTATAACTACTTAATTATTTTTAAGGACAATTTTATCAGAGAGAATAATACTTCGAAGATCAAAATGACGGTTTACTAAAAAAATACACTATCTATATAACACATACTATCAAGAATACAGTTGAATTGTCACATGTCTCTGTTTTATAGCTAATTACAACAATTTATATCTGCAAAGTTGACAGTTGAGACGACAACAGAGTTGAGTGTTCATTTATCTTTTCTTCTTCTTTCTTCTAACAGCAATTACTTTCAAGAAGAAGACTACCCAAAAGCCCTCGTCATCAAAGGGTTTAACCCTTAAAGTTTTTTCACCCACCTATTCAAATTAAAAGACCCAACAAATGCCAAAACTCTTCTAAAATTCCTGACCATTCTCAACAAATTTAAAACAAACCTAATTTCCCACACCTTAGGTTTTTCCTATATTTTGAAGATAGCAAAAATTTAAGAGGATGAAGCAAAACGCCATTAAACTTCTTAATTACCTCAAAAGATTCAAATACTAGCCATAAAGCACCCCATAATAACCTCACACTCAAAAACTCCTACACCCAACAAATCTCAAGCCATGCATGACTCCGTAGAGGAGGGCGAGACAGAAAATTAAGAAAGAATGGAGAAGAAGGAACTTACCGAAGACAAAAACTCTCTTTTGATACTCTACACTATCTCTTAGTAAGCTTGCAAGAGAGAAAGGTGTTGTAAGTTTGGGAGTAGGAGAGGAAGAAGGAGAATGGAAGGAGAATGGAAGAAGAACGAATGAAAGGATTTTTTTTTTAAAAGACACGAAAATTTCAAATTTTTATTCGCACCCCAATTGCTAAACTCACCCCTATTATACCCAATGCTACCACAATCAGTCAGAGGCCGAACTTTATACTTGATACACCATCTACAAACTACTATCACCAACCATCGATACAACTAAAACTTAAATAAAATACATTCATGTTATATATATATATATATATATATATATATATATATGTATATATATCAAAAACATGGTTCAGTTATTTTAATTTAATAACTTGTTTGTATTTTGTTCATATGAATTTATAATTTGATAGCGATGTTCTCACTTTTGGTATAAAATAAAGTTATTATAATTTAATTCAACTTAAACCAAATATTATTTATTATTTATTGACATGATTTAAAATGGTAAAAAAAATTAATATGTTAAAAATATAAGATAGATACAAATTTCAAAAAATAATTTTAAAAATTTTCAATTAATTATTTAAATTTTAAAAAAATATATTTGAGAGGAATGAAAAGTTACAAAGACCATCTAGCATTTTCTCTATAAAAGATACAATTAAAAAAATAAAAGAAGATAAAAATAAAGTGAAAATAAATTAAAATAGAATTTTTAAATTGGTGAAATTAAAAAAATAAACAAGTTTATTTATTTTTTATTGTTTAGATGATAGTAATTTTAAGAAAGAAATACCAAATAAAATAAAATGGTTAATTTTTTTATAAAATATTGTAAAAAAGAAATACAAAATAAACAAGTTTTTATATATATAAAAGTCGAAATGTTGTAGGTTTAGTCTTCTCATGACAAAAAGGAGTGTATGCATGTAGAATATATTTTGACATTCAAAGTAGTTAAGTGTGTGATAGCAGTAAATATTATAATAATGAATACATCCCATATTTACCTTAAGATGTTTATACACATTTTACATGTTTTTTTTATCTCAATGGATCTCGTCCACATGACTAGTTACTATGATTAATCATTAATTAACCAATTATATTAATGATAATTTTATCTTGATGTTAATATGATCAATGTAGTCAATACTTGTCATAGAAGTTGTTTTAATCGATATGTAGTTGATCAGACCATCATAACATGTCTTTATATCATCAGGACTGAGTACATCTAGACAGAGTTGGTGATGATATAATAATTATAAACATTATTTGATTAATGTAATTATGAACATTAGATGAATATTGGTAGAAATGATTTTTTTTTTACCTTAATTAGTTGGGTGTATAGATATATATTGGTAGTCTATGACTAAAAGAAAAAAAAAGTTTTTTCTTTCTCTCTCTCTATATATTTTGTAAATACTAAAGTAATAAAAACAGTACACTCCATCTTAACAACTTAAATACATCAAGAAAATGAAATTAGAGGATACCGACAGCATGGTATAACTTTTTCTTCAAGAAGCAACTCAAGATCCATTTACAAAATGATTTCAACATGCTTTAATAAGATATTTATGATTTCACATATTGGCTACGAATCTCTCACAATTCTTGCCGTTGAGTACTCTTTAACTTTGTGACATTATAATATAGCAAGTTAGCCCTATTTTTTTTTTTTTTAATGTGACGTATATTTTTCACAAAGATTAACAACTACACAGAATATACGAAAGAAACAAAGTAGAAAAGCAAGAAACAAACTTAAAGGACACTAAACAACGATAAGGAAGAAACTTGTTATAGAAATATTAATGTTTGACTGAATTATAACAAAGAGAAACAAAGGTTACGAGAAAGAGAACAAAGATAAATCTTGCATGTAACGTTTAAGCTTTTATTTCCAACTCTCATGTCTGTAACCATTATTGTTTTTGGCAAAGCATTGTCTTTGTCTATGTTCTATTCTGTATGGGACCATTGGTACCTTTACTTTTTTACCCCTTCCATGCTTGCTACTAATACTACTGTCTTCTTGGTAACGAATTGATCCAAAAGTGCATGGTACATAGCTTTCTGTAGGTAAATTTAATCTTCAATGTTTAAACTTGTCAAAGTTTTAGATATATTCTAGCTAAAAGGAGCTCAATACATTTTATGGACTTGGAGTAGTTTTTTCTGTACTTTCGTATCAATTTATGCTATTATTTTAGTTACTACAAGTAGTTTGTCATTTTTTGGGCTAAGATTCTAAATGATATATTAATAATTAGCATATTGACCCCATACTCGATTCCTTGTTAGATCAATAGGAGTTTGAACTAACTAACAATATAACATCCAATAAAAATTCACAATAAGAAATTAATATATAAACTTATAATTAAAAAGGATTTTTTTAACGACCCCTTACTAATTCAACATGTTTAACGAACCCAATTATTTATTAGGCTTTTAACAATGTTTTTCTTTGAAACGCATCATATTATTATATTAGACTTTGTGACCATGTTATTATTCTTTAAAATCTATGATATTTTGTTGTTAAGAATCAAAAGAGGATATAGATTCCACTTAATAACTAACATTTTCATTATTATTTCACATTAACGAATTTAAATATGATACATTTGATTATAATAAATACAGTTATTTTAGTATTTCATAATATAATTAATTTATTTTATTTGGAGTTTCATTTTGAAGATGTATAATACCAAGTTTTACACCAATAAGTGATGTTATAGAAATAAAGTTATACTTCAGATAAAATAATTGTAAAAATGCTTTAAAATATATTTACTTTTTTAACTATATTTTTAATTTTTCCTATCCAACCTAATATTTTATATTCCAATTTATATTTTTCTAATAGTTATATGTTGATTCCTGTAAAAAAAAAAACATAACTTTGTATCAATGTTTTTTTTACCATTTTTGTTTATGAGGATGATAATAACTATCACAAAAAAAAAACATATAGCGAAATAATAAAGTTGTAATCTACAGTTTGCTATAAAAACTGTTATAAAAAATTTTCAAAATTATGAGTGTAAATAAAAAAAAAATGTTACCCGTAAAAATCACATGTGAACTAATAAGAATTTCATATGACCTTATACTTCTTGAATATATCTTTTATCGGAAATAAGCAACAATATAAAATGGACATAACATTTTATCATAGCTGGAAATATATAGCACTTTTTTGTTGGCATATCATCGTGTATCTTTCTCAAAAGCAAAAGTTTGGCTGTATTAACTTGAGACACAAGAAAAATAAATAAATTCCCTGCAGTTTCTACAAAATCCCAATTATATCCTTAGTCTTGTGACGTCACAGTTAATTGAGATAGATTCAGAAAGCTGCAGGGGCATGTTGTGAACTCCACATTGCTGCAGCATGCTTCACGTTTAGAAACCACCGTATCAGAAGCTACTTTGCATATTATTCTGTCTCTGTCTCTTTTTCTGTCCCTTTTCTTTTCTTGAGTTGAGATATCTCTGTGCTTAAGGAAGTAACTGTGCCAAGTTTAAACTCACACGCACTCCACCCTATATATAAGTTCAGCATCTCATCACCACCAAAGCCAGAGCAAAGCATAATACAAACCGACACAAGAGGATACTACTTCCACGTTGAATCACCATGGCATTGTCTAATGGAACTTCAACTACCGCTTTGATTCCTCAAAGTGGTACAGCTTCCATCCAACATCGTGCCTCTTTGCCCAATCCATTTGATCTTACTGACGATCAGATCCTCGACATTGTTTATCTAGCCCACCTCAATGACGATGAAATTTGCGACACAGATAAACTTTACAGCCTTGTCTCCAACATTGTCCTTCGGGTAATTCCCATCCATTTTGTCCACTATTTTTTATTTCTAATCTTCATCATATTCTGTTTTTCAATAATACAAATAGCATCGTTGATTAATTATTACAAATGTTTTAATTTAATGTCCCTTATATTTTTTTAGAACATAATGCACCGTAGGTAGTTGTTACAAAATAGTAATATAGAAAAGCTATATGGAGTGGCTAACTTTCAACTTTTTAATTGTTTTACAGAGCCAATCTCTGATTTCCACAAGCAGTTCCAAACCGGAATTCGTTACACTGAAGCTGATTTCTTGCCAGGTTAATTTTTATGCACATGTTATGGTAGATCATCTAAATCTAATAGGCGTGGTTAGTATTTAATTTGACACTTACATACAAGCGGTGACACAGATGATATCCACACGTGCTGCTGCGCACTGCGTACACCAGACAACAATGTGGATACTTCAACATCTGAAATGCTATTCCTGGGATGCGAAAGCGTTGATAGCAATAGCTGCTCTGTCTTTGGAGTACGGGAGTTTCGTGCACCTTTCTCAGTTTCAAACAAACGATGTGCTTGGAAACTCGTTGAGGCAGCTGAATCAAGTTCAGAGCAGGAATGTGTCTGCTGTTGCCGAACTTGTCACGTACATAGTGACAGCGTTTCAGCAAATCAAAGAGTGGGCAAGGTATGCTGCTGATGGTTATGATCCAGAGGACGTGCCTGACTTGACAGAAGCCTTTCAAGCCATCCTTGTTGTTGTATACTGGACAATTGCTGCCACTGTTGCTTCCACTGGCAACCTTGTCGGTGTATCGTAAGTTTTCATCTATTCAACTCATATCCAAGTTTTTAACTCAGGACTCGAACTGAAAAACATTGATCTTATTGTATAACTTACGTTGTTTGTCTTGGTCAGGAGCTATAAGTTATCAGAATACAAATTCAGGCTTTCCGTTGCTGTTGAGAAATTGACAACGCATCTTGGAAATTGCAGTGTGCAAATAGGTTGATAAATTATTTGTTTCCTGTTCTTTAAATCCTTTGGAGTTTGGAGACTGTTTAAGGTTGTCATAGTGGTATAATAAGAGTTTGTCTTTATTTGTTCAGGCAATGTACGAGATTACGTTATCATCAGGAACATCTATGACAGGCCTAAAGATATTGTAGACTTTTTGAAGGCTCTGATCTACCCTCAAAAAAAGGGGTCCGAGAATCCCAAGATATTTCAAGGGAGCAACCTAGTTACAAAGGTTAGTTCGTTACTTTTGTTGCAATTAAAGTATTAACTGGGTATTGTTGCAACCTAATTATGGATGGAGAGAGACCGAGTTGAGTGATCATGTTGTGTTTTTTATTTTTTTTATGCCACAAACAGGGCATTGAAGTGTTCAGGCAGAAACACGTGTTGCTCTTCATCTCGGGTCTGGACAGCGTTGAAGATGAGATTTCGCTTTTGAATTCAATGTACGACAGACTGCAAGAGGATCCAAAAGAAGCAAAAGGTTTTAAGAAAGAGGAATTTAAGATTTTGTGGATCCCCATTGTGGTGGAGTGGAACGAGGGCAGTAGGGAACATTTCAAAGCTTTGAAGAGTGGCATCAAATTTTACGTGGTGGAATACTTGTACGAGTTACCAGGGTTGAAGATAATAAAGGATAGAGAAAGGTTGAATTTTGATATTCAGCCAATTGCCCCGTTGTTGAGCCCCAGAGGTACCATAATGAATGAAAACGCCCTGGAAGTGATCTTTGAATGGGGGATAGAAGCCTTCCCTTTCAGGAAAATTGATGGTGAAGAACTCACTCTAAAATGGAAGTGGCTTTGGGATTTAATCTTAAAAGCAACACCAGGACTGCAGGTACCCTACATTTTTCAATTTATGTCAGTAAAATGGGATTAAAGAAGCATTGCTTATTTAACTTACGATGTGAATCAGGTGAAGGAGAACAGATACATCTTTATCTATGGAGGTAGCAACAGTGCATGGATCCAAAACTTCACACACGAACTATCTAGGATAAAAATGAACGAGAGTATCCAGCGTGCGGATATCATAATAGAGTACTATCAACTGGGGAAGGGGAAGAGTGAACCGAACAACAGTGTTCCGAGTTTCTGGATCGGTGTGGAAAGGAAGAAGCAGAACAAGAAACACCAAGAGGCTGTGGACTGCGAGATTCAAAAAATTGTGAAGTGCTTATTCTGCCTGAAACGAGACCCACAGGGATGGGCCATTCTGAGCAAAGGGCATAACATTAAGCACCTTTGCCATGGGCAGGCTGTATACCAGACCGTGGCGGAGTTTCAAAACTGGAAAGGTAAAGTGTTTGAGAGAGAAGGATTTGACATTGCCTTCAAGGAGTACTACGACGCCAAGGAAAAAGAGATATCTGCCATTCAACCATGCGAGGACTACACTTCAACTTCAAGTGTCATAGCTACCATCACATGCCCCAACCCCACCTGTGGCCGTGTCATGGAGGTCTCTTCTGTTAACTACAAGTGCTGCCATCGTGATGATGCTTTGAATTGTTAACTACAACTGCCTCAGTTTCGTTTTTCTTCTTTCTTCAACTTCCAAGTTCTGCTCCCATTTTTCTTTGCTTACTATGCATCGTGTGATATACTATACTATACCCCAACCTGGTTTACCCCTTCAATGGGTAGACAAAGCTAGAATAAGACTCTCTTTTCTCTGTCCCTCTGTAGTCGAATTTCTTTTTTCAATGAAGTTATAAATTACGTTTTTTTTTAATCCACATTTACATTTCTATTTATTTTGTTTCTTATCACTTTGTAGCATCAATACTTAATTTCTACTAGTTTTTTTATTGATGGGTTCGAATTACACCCAAAGCACAATCTCTAACGTCCATTTTAAGTTTCATTAAACATACGAAATATATATTATCGTCTTGGTTACTTATTTCATATATTTACATTGCGTTATGCAATAAAATAAATATGACATAAAAAAAAGTATACATATGTTTAGATACTTGGTTTTATTAACGTATGTATTTCTGATGTTAACATAAGATTATAATAGAATAATATGACACCAACATAATATAAGAATGAACAAATTATCCAATTAAGCATATAAGAAAAATAATGTTAATATATGCATATTCACAAGTACAAAAATATTATTCATTCCGTTAATATTATATATAATGATGGATTGGTCGTAAAAGATTGATATTAAACTTGAATTTAGAGACAAACATTTATCACAAATATGAACTTAGATGTGGCTTTCTATTTTCATTTATATACGTGGAAAATGAATTTTTAACAATTTTTTATTTTTAAAACTTTTAACAATACCTACATACACGAGTTAATAAAATAATGATATATATATATATATAATAATCTTATATGATAAAATAAACCTTTATATATCTTATTGAGTATTAACTAATGTTCAAGTTATAAATTTTAATAAATTCTCACTAAATAATATCTTTGCCTATATAACTTACTGTCTTAATAAAACTCAAAATTTAATCAAATCTCTTAATAACATTCATATTGTATTATATGTTATCAACTCACTAGTACTTCCCTCAATACTACCTACATAATATATCATATTTAGTTTAATAATACCAAGAACATCAAAACATCTTTCATTATCATCCAATATTCATTCATCACATGTTGCATATCGATATCATAAAATATTCAACTTAAATTAACCTGTCATGGAATAAATTAATTTTAAATAATAAATTTTAGACAAATATGAATGAAAGTTGAATAGTAAATATATTGTTTAAAGAATAACTCACATAATTTGGTTGATAAAGTTATCGCATTGTACATCATTTAAGTGTCATCTCTATGTTTAAGTGATACTTTTATTGAAGGAACAAATTCATGCGAAATCTTTTTCACTTAATTTGGGAGTATTATATTTTAGTAAAAAAATGTTTCTTAAGCGACAAAACTAATAATTTTAGAAAATCAATAAATTCATACAATAGTTTTAACTCCATTTTTTTTTCTTTTTTATCTATACAAACAAGTTTTATACCTCTAATACAACATGTTTTTGCTATTAAGGCAACAATTTTAATTATCAAACAAAACATGTATATAACACCTAAAACAAACCAATAATTAAACAACAAAAAATACAATACGGTTTGTATTCGTAACAAATCTCAAAATTCAACCATTCAAAAGTTAAGAATCAATTTCAAAATCACGCGGGATATTTTAAAATAATTTGAATATTTTTTTAGTTTAATAATACGTTATTTTATCCGATAGTCGTTTGTTTATGAGGCAATAATAATAATTCTAAGATAATAAAAAATATTGAAAATACACGAAATTTAAAAATGATTTGAAGTAAGAAAAACTTGAAACTAAATTTTAATTGAGTGGAAACTGTGTATCACCTTCTACCAACTAGATTCTCATGAAAATAGAAATAGAAAAAAAGTTTGTATCTGTCATTTCAACTCCTCACTATAATTAGTATTTTTTTTAACTATATTATTAATACAACATATATCTATTGACTTTTTTAATTACTACGTTTCGTGAAAAGAAAATTCGACTTAGTAAACTTAATTGAATCCATATTATTATGATCCATCATTTATTTGTGAAATGACGAAAATCCGTGATAAAATAAATATATGCTAGATTTATTCTATTTTTTTAATTAAAAAAACTGAAAAAAAAATCATAATCAGCAATAGTGACAAATGTGTAAATATTTTCATATGAAAATTGTTTATATTATTTATTATTTTTCTTTTACATCCTTTTTTTACACACACACACACATATATATATATATATATATATGGAAATTTATTATTTTTACTTAATATTTTTTAATAGTTTTTGTTTTAGTTAGTATAAATATTTATTAGTACAAATATTTCTTAATATAAATATTTATAAACAAGACAAAATTGTTTGTAAAAATTATTTATAAACAAAAATAGAATTAAATATGTTTTTAGTTTTTAAATTTCAAAGTGAAATTTATTTTTATTTTCAATTTTAATATATTTTAGTTTTAAATTTTAAAAATAATGGATATAGTTTTTTTTTTAAATTAACATTTTTTATTTGGTAAACGGTAATATAGATTAACATTAATTGCTCAATAACTTGAATTTAAAGATATTTTTCGAATTTTAAACAACTTATTTTCTATATAAAGTCTATCTAAGACTAATAATCTTAGGGTTAGTTCTAAACAAAAAATAATACTTTTGTTATTTGTAATTAATGTAAGTTACTCCTAATAAAGATGTTAGATGGTTAGATGTAAAGCTATTTTACATCATTATGCATTACTTTAATTTTTTATTTTGAGCTTTTGTTTTGTAATTATAGTCTGACACTTTAAGAAAATATTATCGTTAATGAGAATGAAGAGAATCCATCATCATATGATTAACCCCTTAATCCTTTGTAGTTTGATCCAATAGAATGTTGTGGCTGTAAGACTTCTTCAGTCGGAAGAAACATCAATAAATTCCAAATTCCTTTTTAATTTTTGATACGACTGTAGCATTTATATGATGAAACAAAGTGTCTCACCTCAATTGCACACAAATATATTTATATAATTGGAAAATTATGCAAACAAACTTGAAGAACACGGATAATACAAAAGAGAAAACACACCCACTTGTTATAGAATACTTCAATTGCTAAAGAAAAGGGTTCTTACTAAAGAAAAAGAGAGAAGCTTCCTTATAACGAATTAATTTCCTTTTTAACCTTTCTTATATTTTGAGACATTAGAGAATCAATGAATTTATATAATGCCAAAGCAAGCCTGAGCTTAATCAAGAAAAAAGAAGAAGCAATTGTACCAAAGTTTGAGGTTGTTAGCAAACTTATTTATTCATTCATACTTCCTACAGATATAATTTATAAATACAATTTATGTTATTACCATTCTACCTATAAAGAAATTTTATTAAATTTTGGTTAAGTGTATTAATTACTGAATCGATCAATACCCCCTTTTACTCTCTTTTTTAGAGCATATTCTCATTTACTTAGCAAATGTTAAAATTGAATGAAACTATCAGATATATATATATATATATATATATATATATATATATATATATATATATATATATACTAGATAATAAGTTGGATTTTTTATATATAAAAAAAACGGAATATATTAAAAGTACCAGAAACAGATTTGAAATTCATAAATTGATTAGAAATTTCAAAAGGAGTACGGTTGCAGTAATGAGAATTTAAGTTATCACTATTTTTCAAGAAGGATGTAAGTATATTTGATCAAATTTTGAGAATATGTTCCATCTAATTATAGGTGGAATACCATAATTTAATAGAAATCATCACCATGTCTCATTCAATCACCATATCTCATTCCATCATCTTACATACACCAAAATCCTTCTCAAATCTCATACGTGTTGGATATAAACAAAGTTTTACATAGGATAAAATAAGAGATGAACATGAGTTTATATACACATAATATACCTCCATTGATAAGAGGTCTTTTGGAGTGGTACCAAAAGCAAATCCGTGAGGGCTTGCCCAAAGCGGACAATATCTTATCACTGTGGAGATATCTATGTGTATGTTTGTGTGTTGAACCTCCCTACAAATGGTATCAGAGCCCATGGTTCAGGTCCGGTGACCGGGCTCAGTTGAGTACGCCCTCCATGATCAGGTGAAGCCTTGACAAGTGACTGACAGATAGCCTGGTACGCATCTCTCACATAACTTCAAATTTCAAATAGGTAATAATCACCCAACACATTCAATTTCATCCAAAATTTAAACAACAATCTATATAAATCATAAAAACCTAAGAGAAGGAGAATGGATAAAGAGGAGAAGGATATATTAAAGAAAAAAAGGGAGAAAGAGAAATGGAAGGTAGATGATGGAAAATATAGAAAGAAAGAGAAAAATGATGGTGAAAGACTATGAAAGTGAAGGGAGAACAACAACAAAAAAATATTCAAAAGATAAAAGATATTTCAAATTTTGATACCTAAAACACTTTATTAACATATTTAATAGAATATTTAAAAAATAACGATTTATTTGAATAAAAACATTATAAAAAAATATAAGTCAATTATAAATTTAAATAGAGATCAAATTACTAATTCAATCATGAAATTACTAATAAAAGCTAATAAAAAAATTATGTATACCTTTTATAATCCACTATTAACAGCTCCATTATTAAGTTTTAAATCAGATTAAGCTTTACCTAAACTACCTAAAATTTCAAAATAAATTATAATAAAATAAATGAAAGTGTTAAAGCGAAAGTCCCTTCACCTTCAAATTCACACTCTAACAAAAAAAAAAACATTGAAAGATACAAACAAAAAGCAGAGCTTGAAGAGTAAAGTTATGCGCACATTTATTACTTTAAGAAACCTATTTAATATATATATATATATATCTTTTCTTTCTGTAAATATATTTGAGTTTTTCTAAATAATAATAATTCATGTAAAAGAGTAATTATACCCCGCGTAATTTGACTCAAATTCCTAAATAATCCTAATTACTTGAGGGTATATCACAAAATTCCCAGCATTCCACATGTTTCACGCTCATATCATTGTCCACTTCAGAAGCAACATGGTGTTTTGTTTTTCACCGCTAAACTGCGTATATAAATATGGGAGCAATAGCATCTTCATCACAAGACAAGGTTTTCTCTGCTCTCAAACACAGACTTCCTCAGAAGATACAAATCAGTAATCACCATGGCTTTGGCATTGCTCAACCCATCTGCAAGTGTCACCACTTCACAGCAGAAAGACCAACTCCCCAACCCTTTTGAGCTCCAAGACTCTCAGATCCGCTACAAGGTTTATCTCACTCACGTCAATGACGACAAAGAGTACGACGGGGATGTCCTTTTCAACCTTGTGTCCAACATTCTCAACTCCGCCTCAGCTCAAGTTTCAGCAACTACTGTAATTACCGTTTACAAATTTATCTAAAATTCGTTCGTCGTTGTTACACCTTAACCTTAGCATGCATATGACATCGTTATGTCTAAACAAATGACACATGTAAATGTTTAACTGGGTGGTGATATGTCACAGGTTTCTGCCACAAGTTTCAAACCGGACTTCCCTACTCTGAAGCGGCTTTCTTGTCAGGTTATTAGCATATCATATTATGAGTTTACTTTATGGGGTTTTTGATTTTTTTTTGTGGTGCTGATAATTGATTATGGTAACGGCTATCAACGAGCAATAGATGATAACCACACGTGGAAGTCCAGAATGTGCACACCAGACAACATTCAAGATTCTTCAGCAGCTGAGTGGATTCTCGTGGGGTGCGAAGGCGGTGATAGCTCTAGCTGCATTCTCTTTAGAATATGGGGAATTTTGGCGGCTTGATCGGGTTCAAGTAGCAGATCAATTCGGGAACTCTTTGAAGCAGCTTAACCAAGTCCAAATTAGCAGAAAGGTCCCTGCAGACATGACTGATCTGGTCACAGTTTTAGGGGAAGTGTTAAATTACATCAATCTGTGGGAAAAATGGTCTGCTATGGATTACGACACAGAGGCAGTGCCTTCATTGTTAGCTGCCATGCAAGAGATCCCTCTTGCTGTCTACTGGACAATTGCTTCCATTGTTGCTTCCGTTGGCAACCTCGTCGGTATATCGTAAGTCCTTTTCCTTGCAAACTAATTTACATAATCTGGAAATAAAAGTGAATGTAGTAAAAATGTGACTCTGATAAAATGTTTTTTTTTTTAAATTATATTATCAGTATTACAGAACTTTAAAATTTATTTAAAGAATCTCGCCTTGTTTCACTTTAACAAGACAAGGGTAACTGTTGCAGAATATAAATGGACTTTTACTTAACTTTTTTGGTTTCAGGGAACATAAATTATCAAACTTCAAAGACAGGCTTAATAAGATTGTGATCAAGTTGAAGACCCATATGGAAAATGGCAGATGGGAAATAGGTATACATGTGTTTAAAGGCTTTCTGTTCATCCAATCCTTTGGAATTTTTACCTCAAATACTAATAGGACATTTCTTCATTAATTTGTTGCAGGGAGGATACAAGATTACAAAATCCGTATCGATATTAGATATCCTAAAATTAAAGATGTTGTGGATCTGTTGGACATTCTGATTATTCCTGCGTCTGACAGCGAAACTTCCATACCCAAAATATTTGAAGACGGCGTCCAAATTAAAAATGTTTGTGTTAAACCAGACACTTGCATTAGACTTAACTTACAGTAACAATTACTATTTTTATAAATTCCGTGACAAGCTTTCCCTTTAATTTATTTTAGATATTTGAAAATTAGTCTTCAATTTAAAAAGTTCTCAAAAAAGAGAAATTTCATTCAAAATAAACTTATACATCAAAATCCCCTTGAATACATTGAATGTAAATTATGATGTCCTTTTCATGTCTTGTGTAATTTACAAAACAGGGTATTGAAGTGTTCAAGCAGAAATACGTAATGCTGTTCATTTCGGGCCTCGACAGCATTGGAGATGAGATTTTGCTTCTGAGTTCCATATACAAGAGATTGCAAGAGCACGCGGGAGAAGAAATAAAAGGTTTCAAGAAAGGTGATTTCAGGATCTTATGGATCCCCATTGTGGATGATTGGAACACCGATAACACTAGGAGGGAGAAGTTTTATAATTTGAAGAAAAGCATGAAATGGCACGTGTTGGAGTACTTTGAAAAGTTACCAGGATACGAGATAATAGTGCAGAAACTTAAATACGATGGCAAGCCTGTAGTGACAGTGATCAACCCCCAAGGTCAGATAATAAATGAGAATGCATTGCAGATTATTTTTGAATGGGAGACCGAAGCGTTTCCTTTTAGGCAAATTGATGTTGATGATCTCAACAAAAAATGGAAATGGTTTTGGAATTTATTGGAGAAAACAGATGACAAGGCAAAGGTAAGCGCAAATATACAATTGCATGTAACATATGGAAATTTTTTCTTACAAGAATCATTAATTCGAACATACAGCTATATCCATGAATCAAATGGTTTGCATTTAACTAATTTGTTACTGTACTTAATATGTTTACCACGTGAATTACCAGCTGTTGGGAAGGGATAATACAAGTTGCGTCTTCATCTATGGAGGTAACGACAGTAATTGGATCCAAAACATGAAGAACGCAATTGGAAAAATTGAGAAGCATGAGATTAATAATGTGGACGTTAACATAGAGAGGTATGAGCTGGGGGAGCATAACCCTGACCATGTACCCTCATTTTGGATCGGTCTTGATGGGAAGAAGAAGAACAAGGAGTGCAAGGGAAGAGTGGACTGTGAAATTCAGGAAATTGTGAGGACCTTGCTTTGCCTTAAACAAGATCCACTGGGATGGGTTGTTCTTAGCAGGGGGCGTAACTTAAAGCTACTGGGTCATGGTGAGCCTATGTATCAAACTGTGCTTGAATTTGAGAAATGGAAAAACACAGTGCTCGAGAAAGAAACCTTTGATGTAGCCTTCAAAGAACATTATGATGTGGTGAAAGAGAGATATGCTAGTCGCCCATATGATCATACTTCGAGTGTTCTAGCCACCATAACTTGCCCAAATACCTCATGTGGAAGAGTCATGGAAGTGACATCAATTCAGTATAGGTGTTGTCATGGTAGTGCAAACAGTTGCAATGTCTGATTTCACCATAGGTCAAAGATTATCTTTCAAAGTCTGCTTTGCTTAAACATGGAGTTTCAATGTAATTTTCCTTGTTTACTTCATATGAATTGTCCTATAGCTACTTTGTTCGCCCTTCAATGGGTTGAAACTAAATAATGACTTTTTTTTTTGTGTGTGTATGGTACTTGATTTTCATTGAATAAAGGTAGATTTACATTGTCCAATAATATGAGTTGGAACGGAGATCGATAAGGATTGTAAGCATGTTGCTAAACTCTAGGGATTGTAGTTTGAACAAGAAGAAAATAGGAAAAAGTTAGTTTAACACGGATTAAAAAAACGTTCATTTGACACTATTTTTAATAATATAATAATATATATTATGATTTTATATTAAAAAAAATATTATTATTAAACCACATTAAATGAATTAATTTTGTCGTTTTGTTAGTGTCAAATTACCTCTGCTCAAGAAAATAATAGTACTCATGCAGCTGACTCAGAAGGACGAATTTCGTTAATGTCAAAGTCGGGTTGGCGGTGTACTACTTCAATACAATATGAAAATAACTTAACTCACTCGTGATTTCGATGAAGAAAAATATTATAAATTGAGGTTGTGCTTTTCATAGTTTAATTTCAGTTTATTAAAATTTAAGTTGTATCTATTTGCACATAAAATAAAATAAATATTTATTAAGGTGGTGTTTGGTTCATATGATTTTCTCTATAGGCACCACTTGCTTATTTACATAAAAGTTTTTAAAAATTAAATATATTTTTAATTTCTAAATTTTAATATTAAATTAAAATTAATATATTTTAGTTTTCAAAACTTTAGATATAAAAATTTAAATTTTAGATGATTATATTATTTATTTTTAAAATTTTAAAATTAAAATATATCAAAGATAAAATCGAATTTAATTTCATATCAAAGTTCAAAATTTTAAAACATATTTAATATTTTTTAAAATAATGTTTTTTTTCTCGATAATTTTCAAATAAAATTACATCAGATTGATAAATTTGTCACTTAAAAGGTCTATTCCAAAGAAAAATATATAGATAAGTTAACCAACTAATAGGTCACTTTATAAAAGCTTTATTTTAGAAATCGTATATTTAATTCAAAATATGAGATATGAGTGAATTAAAGTAGTTTAATTTTATGTGATGAGTTCTATTTTTAAAATCCAACATAACCTCCGCCATAACTTATTTGAAAGTTATTTAACAATAAATATATGATTTTAGTACCATAAAAATAATTCAATAATTCTGAAAAGTATTATTTGTCTTTAACTAAAAAGTTGGTTTGTTAGGTCTAATGATTTTTAAGTAATATAGAGCTCAACCTTCTATTTAAATATGTTTTTACAAAACTTTTATAAAATTATTTTTCCAAAACTAGTTTTGACATTCATCATCACCTATTGCTACTATTATTGTAGTAAAAAAACTATTACAATTTTATATTTTGTTCTTGAAAGTATAATGTGACTCCAAGGGATCATGATAACTCTAAGTAGGTGAATCAGTGTAGACTGTGTTTAAATACGACTATCTTCTAATACTACCGTATTTAATCATATCCAATTTTATTTTTTTAATGACTATTTTATTTTCAATATTTATTGTTTTGATTTGTTTTACTTCTTATATTTATAAGTATTCAAGTCTTATTTCCTGCTAAATTGATTCAATTTAGTATTTCTTGTTAGATTTGTATAAATGATATTGAATTGACGTTAATGTCTTTGTAAATATCACGTTTTAGTTTATAATTTTTTATTTATTTTATTTTTATTTCTTGAAGTTTTTATCCGTGTTAATGTCATGTTGTGACTGTAATAATACTACATGACAGTGTTCCTATAATGTATCAGTGTCACTCGATGTCTTTTATTCAATAGATCAGACTCTATATTTTTCTTTTACTCGATTGAGTTCGTTCGAGTTTTATTTAAAAATTAGGCAATGTTCTCCTACCCAATTATAAGATTGGTTCAATTTATTAGTTGAATTTTGTCTACTTACCAATAAAAAAATTACAAAACTTGTTTCATTTTATGAAAAAATACAAAAACAAAATATTATTTATTTTACAAAATTGATTTAAGTAGACAAATTAATTTAAAAGATATAAAATATATTAATAATTTAATTTAAAATTCATATCATAATATTAATATTTTTAGAGAAATTAAAATTATAAATAAGCTAACTAGAAAAAAATTCATTATTTTAATTTTTTTTAAATATTAAAATTTAAAAATTACAATAAAAGTTTGACATTTACATTTGTAATATTTTATTTTTGTTTTTCTTTAAAGATAAGTTGATTCTTCCAGTCAATAGTCAAGTTCATTGTTAGATAAGATAAGATGGACAGGACACATTTTGATCAAAATTTAAAAAGAAATATTAGTTTAAAATATGCTTTTTTAAAAAAAGTTAAATTAAAAGATAAATTAATTTCAGAATTTATGTGAACTGATTTGATGTATTGTAAGACTCATAAAAAATATTTATAATAGTAAATTTTAGTATTTTATTAGTAATAATAATTTTAATGGATAGAAAATATAATTAAATAGAAAATTATGGTAGAAAATTTAAATTTTTGATCCAAAATTATAGTAATTCTAGAAGGAGAGGTTCAAATTTTTGATAACTTATTTAGGATTCTTTTTAAGAAAATTGAATAGTAAAAAATTTTTGAAAGGATAAGAATTCCTATGTAGCATGGAAGGAGTTAGGATCAGATTTGATCAAGTGGATGATTAAAATATTATTTTTTAAAATAATATTAAAAAATTATTAAATAGTAAAATTTTTTACCTATAAATAGTTATGGGAGGGAAGGGTATTCTGCACAAAGACAGGAAGAATCAAGAGAGAAATTTTGAAATTTAGAGAAGAAAGAGTTAGGAAGAAATTTTAGTTGTAAGAAGAGTAGAGATTCTGAAGAGTTTTCGGGGAACAACTTCTAGTAGGAAAATAATTCTAGAGAAGAGGTAGGGGAGCTAACCTTTCTAAGCTTGTATATTATGTATTAGTACTCTTTTATTACTATTCATCTCTTAAAATTTTGTGTGAATACTGTTAATTCTTACTGTATATCTATCTATATTGAATTTTTGTGTTAATATTATATGCTGTTGTTTTGAATCTGTAAATAAGAAATTTGTTAAAACTAGTTGAGGAACACTTTGGCTAAGGAAAGACTTGGTACTTAAGTTGTCCATTGTGACTCACCTCTCTTTCCTGGAAGTCTACTCGACAAGTTTTTAACTTAAATCCTATTGAACAGATTATGTACTGTTAAACTATTGTGTAATATATCTCGTTGGAATGAATTCATGTTATTGTGGTAGATACGAAATTATGAATTATAATTGTGATGATAGAGGAATCTTAAAAATCGGAGTTGGTACATCCCTGATCATAGAGCAGTCCTGGTCCAATCCAGTAAGTTGTGACTAGTCATATGTACTGGCGTTTATGGTGAGTTTGATTCGTTAAACATTTGATTCTTCTCCGGTGACCATTTGTGGTGATATTTTAGTATTGTTAATTTATTTTGTGATATATTCATTTTGTATGATTTCTGTGATGATTGTAATTTATTATATTGGATTTGAATTTATGCATCTGAACATGATATGAGTATTGTGGGGAGATTTCGTAATGGTATAATATCAGTTGAGGAATGTGAGCATGGTATGAGTCTCGCAGAGAGATTCTGTAATGCCATGGTATGTGTGTATATGTTGATGTTGAGGGTCCTGAAGTTCGAGGTTATCCTGATATTCTAATAATCATCCAGAAAGGATGAATTATGTGGTGAGAGGGGCAGGAGGTTTTGGTCTATGTGCCGGTTTTGGACATAGTGTTGAGGACTAAGAAGGCATCATAAGTGCATAACCTCCCGTTGACCGCTCATCAACATATCATCGGGATAAGTGTCTATTGGGTATTGTGGAATGAGTGTCCATTGAGTATTGTGGAATGAGTGTCTATTGAGTATTGTGGAACGGTGTCTATTAAGTATTGTGGGATGAGTGCCGATTAGTAATTGTGGTATTGTGGGATGAGTATCTATGATGCGATTATTGTATGATGGTATGAGTATATATGATGCGATGATGGTATGAGTGTGTCTCACATAATTATTATATGAGGTTTGTTGAGTGCATCAAAGTAAATATGCATGTTTTATAAATGATTGGTTGCATGTTAGCTCACCCTACTTGTTTGTGTTTGTGTATGTGCGATGATCCTAGAATTCGTTATACGGGAGCAGATGAAGGAATGTTGTCTGATTCAGTGCCAATGAAGAGAAAGATAGAAGAATAAAGTAGAAGAACTCAAGTTATAATTATGATTTTGTAGTTGAAATCTGAGTTTAAAACATGTATAGACATATATCAACTATGAATTATCAAGTGTGAGATATTGGGATGTTACATGTATAATTTCTAAGAAATTATTTTAGCATGAATATATAAGTTATAATTATATTTAATTATTAAATCAATGTCATTTTGAGTAAGGATAATATTGTTCCATTTTAAATAAAATTGAGATTTAATTGAGTTAAAAAATAAATATAAAAACTGAATTGAATACAAAACATTGATACTTGATATTGATATTATTATGTGATGTTGACACTGATAAATGATACTAACACCTCGTAATATTGACATTGATACATGATCCAAAACAAAAACAAAAAAAAATTATAAAATAATAGTTAGGTTGAGTTTGAAAAAAATGTAAATTTTTTATGCGGGTTAGTTTTCAACTTGACTCACTTAGAACCCGATTCATCCACGTTGAACTCGTGGTGAGTTGAATTGGTTCACCAACCCACCTAATTTAATTTAATTATTTATTATTTTGTGTTTCGATATTATTAGTTAACATTTTTTTATTATATTATAGACGAGGATAAAAGAAAGATGTTTCAAGAAAGGAAAAATATTATAGATTTATTTATTCAAGATTCTAATATTATAAATGGACAAGTGATACAAAAATTATCAATATTAAAAACTTATTTATTTGTCTTTTGTATTTGTTTTTGAATTAGGCTTGGATTGTATGATATTTTTATTTTATTTTAAATTGTCTTTAGAGCTTAACATCATTTTAGAATGAAATTTATTTAGATTTGAATTAAAAAAATATAATTTTTTTAAAAAGAAAAATTATAATTAAGTGAGCTAGTAAGTCAACCCCTTATCCGTTTTGACAGCTTTAATTCAAATATAACATAAATGACTAAATTCAATGATTTAGTACAAAATGAGACTTGATTTAACCAATACAAATATTGGACCAAATCAAATCAAAACCATAAATACTATTTATGACCAAAATAGTAATTAATTTTTGTTTATATCATTTCTTCCGGGTCCTTTTACATTTTTGGAACAGGAACTTAATTTTTCAATTTCTAAGTAGTGAATCACAATTTATCTATTCACTCAATTTTTATTTTATTTTTTGGTTTTCAATTCCTCTTATGGTTTATAAGTACTTTTCGGATTTGTTATGGGCCTAATTACAATCTTTTATTGAGCGTTGCTCTCTCCACCACCACAGCCTGCTTCCTCCACCTCTCCAAATTTTTTTAATTCTAATTCTACCCTTAGATTAAAACTTTTTTACTTTTATATATTTTAATTTATTTAAAACCCTACTTCTCCTTATTTACTCACTACGCAGCTGCACCCCCCAATCTCACGGATCTCTCTTCCCCATCTCCGTTTCACTTCCTCTCCATTGTTCTTCACGAGCTGCACTCCCATTTCCGTTCCTTATTTTTCTTTTCCCTTTATTTTTTTCTTCCTCATTTTCCTTTTGGTTTCATTACTCAGTATTCACTGTATCATCACCATCAACAGATAAAAATGGCACCAATACAGTCAGCAGAGGTACTCCTGCAAACTAGCCCCAGTCCACATATGTTGATTCTTGTGAGTGAAATTCATCAATCACTCCAAAAGCATCTTATTTTAAAAAACTATTATTCATCACGGAAATGCCTTGCAGGTCCACGTACACACTTTAAAAACACTGTCATGCAAAATTTTGAGTTTGTCAAATATCAGACACAAAACTTTGTTTGTAGCATAAGAGAAACAAATATGAATTCATGAACTTCGAAGGTCGGAAAGGATTAAAAGAACCATAGTCAAAATGATAATACAAGTTAGTGTGGCACAATTGGAGCTGCTATCAACTAGAAAATGGGGCAAATGATTTTTGGAGTACAAGAAATAAGTACAAGTCTCAATCTTGCATGTGTTTTCTTCCAAGGTTGTAAAAAGAATTGAAACAAACAAAAAATTGGCTTCACGAGGTTCCATAAGGTTGGAGCTTAATTTATGTCATGGCCAAACTACGTAGGTAAACTAATTAGCGTGAAGAATAAAATTAATAGCAGAAGCACATGGGTAAGGGGTTGTGATAAGAGGCCGTGGTCCCGTGACTAGTGTCTGGTGCACTCTTTCCATAATAAATTTGCCTTCAAGGAACGGACATTAAGATCCGTTAACGGATGCTGAGATCCGTTAACGGATGCTGAGATCCGTTTAAGGGTTAATATTTTAAATTTTAGTAAAGGGCAAAATAGGAATGAGGAGGTGTCAGGAGCAGTTTGTGGTGGTGTAGGGAGCAACACTCTCTTTTATTCTATGCTCTACCAACTAAAAGAAAAACATAGGAGGGTTACTCCCTACACCATTCCACATTGTTCCCTGCACCATCACATTTTTTTTTAAATTCCAAAACTATCCTTTATATTTTAAAATATCCTACATCCCCACCTCTTTTTTTAAACGGATGTCGACATCCGTTGAAAAGAAATTATTCAACGGATGTGCGACATCCGTTAATGGATGTGCCACATTTGTTGAGTTTTTTTCTTTTTTTTTAGTTTTTAGTATTTTAATTTATATTATTTTAAATTAATATATAAATATTATTTAATTTTTTTAAAATTGTTAAATAATTATTTATAAATTAATTTAATTTAATTTAATAAATAATTATTATTAATTTAATTTATGTATTATTATTTAAATAATAATTAAAATATTTTTGAAAATTTTATGAAAACGGATGTGCCACATTCGTTAATGGATGTCACGACATTCGTCAGTTTTCTTTTTGTTTTTGTTTTCTAATTTATTATATTTTAAATTAATATATAAATATTATTTAATTTTTTTAAAATTATTACTTAATTATTTATAAATTAATTTTATTTTATTTAATAAAATAATTATTATTAATTTAATTTATGTATTATTATTTAAATAATAATCAAAATATTTTTAAAACATTTATTAAAACGGATGTGACGACATCCGTTATAGTTTTTATTTTTTTAGTTTTTTAATTTATTATATTTTAAATTAATATATAAATATTATTTGATTTTTTTAAAATTATTACTTAATTATTTATAAATTAATTTTATTTTATTTAATAAAATAATTATTATGAATTTAATTTTGTATTATTATTTAAATAATAATCAAAATATTTTAAAAAAATTTATTAAAACAGATGTGCCACATTTGTATATCTGTTATAGTTTTCTTTTTTTAGTTTTTTGTTTTTTAATTTGTTATATTTTAAATTAATATATAAATATTATTTAATTTTTTAAATTTATTACTTAATTATTTATAAATTAATTTTATTTTATTTAATAAAATAATAATTATTAATTTAATTTATGTATTATTATTTAAATAATAATCAAAATATTTTTAAAAAATTTATTAAAACGGATCACATTTGTTGAAGATTTTTTTTTAAATAAAAAAAATAAACTAAAATATAAAATATATAAACGAATGTTAACATCCGTTCACCTATGTGAACATTCGTTAAAAATGAAACAGATGTTGAGATCCATTTTAGATAAAAGTGAAAATAAATATGAGATAGTGTAGGAACGTTCAGTCATGGTGGTGGACGGAGCAAGTGTCAAAACATAGGTCAGCTATAAGTAAGTGGTAAGCCCATAATACATGGGGCAACTGGCCCTACTGGTCTTGATCTGACGTATTTCCCTATCTCCAACACTTTCACGTCACAAAGATGACTCCAATTGCTCATTTATTTTGGATTGGCATAGAAAGTAGGAATTTAAAGAAACAGCAAGGAACCATGGATTGAGATTCAAGGATTTTGAAGAGCTTTGCTTTTCCTTAAACCAGATTCCCAAATATATGTTGCTCTCAACAAAGTGTACTACAAAGCATCTGGGCCAAGCCAAGCAAATGTATCAACTTCTGAGATCTAAGAAAAGAACAAGGGCCAAGAAAGAAAGTTATGTTTTGTTGGGTCTTTCTAAAGACAAACATTAAAGATACTCATTCCTAATGATACTCAAACCCAAATTTACTTTTTCTTTTATCTAAAATCTCAAGATAATAAATTTATATATATATTTCTTATATTTTGTCTAAAATTTTCATTTTTATTCTCCATGTCACTTAGATTTCCTTGTATTCACGTTTGAATTTCTGAAATGTTTTATCACATTCAATGATAGTTTAACTTCACGGTTCAAATGATTGAATTGTATATACAAATATTCGGATGTGAAATAAGCATACCAAAGATAATAACAGCCTTTCTAAAACCTGGTGATATATTCTTTTACAGGAACTTATAGTAATCTTTATAACTCGGCACAAATGGATGCTTTCATATTCATTCTCTGTCTATTGTTCAAATATTTTTCTATTTTTAATTGATACAAAAATATATTAATATGAGAGTACTAGATATTGTATTATTTTAGACCAAACGAAATGGTATAACGATAAACTAATAAATCAGATGTTTGTAATTAAGAGTTTGATATTAGTTTACACACACGTAAGTAATTTATAATGTTGTATGATACATTCCTTGTGAACTTGACAAAAAAGGTATAATTCAGGAAACAAGGTGATATTATAACTATTAAAGCGCATACGTGATAATTACGTTGTACAGAAAAGATGCTATATATAATTTTAAAATTATATATTGTTTTACCTGAAACATCCTTTAAAACTCAACCCTTTTCTTAGGCTGTTTTTACTTATTATATTGAGCTCCCTTTGGTTCTCTAAATTCCAATATATATATATATATATATATATATATATATATATATATATATATATATATATATATATATATAAAGGAGTAGTTTCACCTTGACATTATAATAGATTTCATGAATTACAATAAATAAAATATATAATGAAGCTATTCAACTTAATTTCTTTCAATCGATAGTTAATATTACATGCTTTTAATTTAAAGTGCATAATGTAGATGACGAAACATCATTTCTCGAGTACAGATATATATAACTTTAAAGCTTTAGTAAAGCTAACGTTGATTATTTAATTTCACATAAGTACTCTCATATGTCCATCTTCTAAGATTTCTGTCTAGAAGCATCTTTGTTGATGAGTAAAATTACGTTAGTACTTTTGTTCTTTCCTTGAAGCCTAAATTTTTCTGATCCTATTTGGGAAGCGGCATCATCTTTTTCTAAAGTTTTGCGAACTTGCAACAAATTGCCTATGATATCCTTTGTCATCCCACATTTCCCATGAACCCCATAAGGGGTAGGTTATGAAAATCACACTAGAAGGCACATTTCACGCCTTGAAAGGCCCCAGCAGAAGCTACTTCGTATATTGTCTTTTTTCGAAACTCTTCATATACCAATAAAGTAATTATACCAAATCTACACTCTTGTGCCCTCTTCAGCTTATGTGTGTGTGTGTGTATATATATACGTGGATGAACCAACCAAACCCCACAAGGCATCCTTTGCTTTCAGATTTTACAAGTTCAAGAATACTTGCTTTGCTCCCAAAACCTGGTTCACCATGTCACTGTCCAATGGAGCTGATGCTATTTCCAAGCAGCAAAAACCCCAGCTGCCGAACCCCTTTGATCTCACCGACTCTGAGATCCTTGAGAAAGTTTATGTCACCCACCTCCATGATGATGACAAGTGCGATGTAGATGTCCTTTTCGATGTTGTGTCCAGTGTTGTACTTAAGGTACGATGTAGTTCACTTCCTTTCATTCATTCATTCTTCCTCCGACTAATGCAAATCTTCCTTGATAGGTTGTTTCTTCTATATATAGATTTATAGGTAGTATCACCTTTTCAATGTATATTAGCTATAAATATTCACACTACGGATGTTTAATTATCGTATAAATCTAATTAACGTAATTGGTTATATCGTGAGTGACAGACAAGGTTAACTGAAAGCAAAGCTTATCAGACCGTTTTCCAACCAGAGTTTCGTACAATGAAGCTGATTTCCTGTCAGGTTATCTCAATCATTGTTCCTTACTTTATTTCCACATATATTAATATGCTTTATTTTTGTTCATTCAAAAAGGGTGAGTTCGTTTGTATTATATTATGATCTCGCGTTTGCAAAAGCACAAATTTAATATACTTCAAGAATATTTTAAACAAGTAATAGAATGATATGATAACAGATGATAACCACACCCCGTGGTGAACGTTACATGCACCAAGCGACAATGTGCATTCTTCATCACCTCAGAAACTACTCGTGGGATGCGAAGGCACTAGTGACTCTAGCTGCTTTCGCTTTGGAGTATGGGAATCTTCTGCACCTCAGTGATGCTGCAACACCGGATAACCTACTTACAAACTCCTTGAAACAACTGAATCAAATTCAAACCCGAAAGGACCCTGCCACCATTTTGGTGGCATTGGTGACGAAGGTGCTTCACGACATCCAAGAGTGGACAAGATTGTCTTCTTTTGGTTACGACATACTGGATGTGCCATCTTTGTCTGATGCCCTTCATGAGGTTCCTGTTGTTGTATATTGGATAATTTCTTCCCTTATTGCTGCCACCGGAAACCTCGTTGGTGTGTCGTAAGTTATCTTCTCAACTGTCACTGATATAATTCACCACTGCATGTTGACGTACGTGATAAGTGTGTAGAATATATATATATATATATATATATATATATATATATATATATATATATATATATATTATAACTGATTATAACTCAAATTCTTTATTAATGTATTTCAGGGACTATGCATTATCACATTTTGTGGAAAGGCTTTCTTCTGCTGCTTCTAGATTCCAGGACCATCTTAAATTGAGCCGAGAGCAAAAAGGTTGCGCTATGCTTTTTATTGTATTTAATTTTATTGAAAGCCAATAAGTATGATGAAACTGATCATCAGATGCTAAAAAGAAGAATATCTATTTGTTGCAGGTTATGCAGATGACTACTACAAGCGAAAAAAGGCATTTTCTAATCCCAAAGATATTGTAGAATTCTTAAGGCTTCTGATCCAACATAATGGATCTAAGGTCCAAATATATGATGGCAGCATCAAAACCCCCAAGGTTAGTCTCTAAGAAATTTAGACTCCTCATCTTTTGCCTGTCTTTTGATATGATATTAATATGCCGATTAATCTATCCAAAAGTTGACGACTGTGTCAACATATTTTTATGAAAAAAATTAAATGTAGCCTTTTTCACTTTGCTATATTGCCAAATTGGAATCATCTAAAGACAAAACTAATGATGATGTCTTTTTCTTTTTGATGTATGTTCAAAACAGGATATTGAAGTCTTCGACCAGAAATATGTCTTGTTGTTCATTTCAAGCCTGGACAAGATTGAAGATGAGATTTCACTTTTGAATTCACTCTACGACAGACTGCAGGAAAATCCAAGTGAAATCATAAAAAACTACAAGAAAGAGGATTTCAAGATTTTATGGATTCCCATTGTGACTTTCTGGGACGACAAGCAAAGACTCAAATTCAATGCGTTGAAGGATACCATCAAATGGTACGCAGTGGAGTTCTTCACTGAGCTACCAGGCACTGACCTAATAAAAGAGAAATTTAATTACAGGGGTAAACCTATTATCCCAGTGCTCACCCCTCTCGCTGACACGTTGAATGAAGATGCTATGGACTTGATTTTCCAATGGGGGATCGACGCGTTCCCCTTTAGGAAATCTGATGGTATTGACCTTACTCTAAAATGGAAGTGGTTCTGGGATGCAACAAAGAAAGCAAATCTTGGAATACAGCAGGTAAACCAATTGTTCACTGCTGTTAGTTAGATATAATAGTGCATTACTTTTTAGGGATAATCATAGAGATTGATATGAAAATTAACTAATTATGTAACTTTGTTTTCAACGTGAATTAGGTCACCGGAGACAGGTATATTTTCATCTATGGAGGTTCTGACAAAAAGTGGATCCAAGACTTCGCAGTGGCAGTGGAGAAAACAAAAGGGCATGCAGCTATCTTGAACACAGATACTATAATAGATCACTATGAGTTGGGGAAGGATGAGCCCAGGGTTGTTCCTCGTTTCTGGATCGAAATAGAAAGGAAGAGACTGAAGAAGCATAAGGATGTGGTGGACTGTGAGATTCAAAAAATTGTGAGGACCTTACTTTGCCTTAAACAAGACCAACAAGGATGGGCTATTCTCACCAAAGGCTCTAACGTGAGGGTTCTGGGTCACGGTGAGCCTATGCGTCAAACTTTGGTTGAGTTTGATGCATGGAAAGACAAAGTGTTTCAAAAAGAAGGCTTTGACGTGGCCTTCGATGAATACTATAAGATTAAGCTTAACGAGGTATACGATCGTCAACAATGTGCTATTGTTAAAAATAATGCAGATGTTCTAGTGACTATAACATGCCCAAATCCTACATGTGGACGTGTGATGGAGGTGACTTCTGTTAATTACAAGTGTTGCCATCGTGATGCTCCAAACAGTGGCAACATCTGAATGTGAAGGGGAGGGGGAAGAGGTTAATTCTTAGCCTCCACGATTTGGAAAACCTTTGTATTTGGATTTCTTTTTGCTGTGTCGAGTTACTGTCTATGCATGTCTTTTGTGTCAAGATGAAAGCTATATAGCCACTTGATTTGCCCATGATGAATGGGAAAATGAATAATGGCTTTGCTTCATCTTTATCTCCATTGTCAACTATAAAATTGAATAAACTTAGCTCTGCATGTTCATAAATTGAGCCCTTCTCTTCCTTCACTTTTGTGTTTGGAGCTCACTTTTTTAGCTTATGATATTGATGTGTTATATTTTCTTTTAAGTGTGAACATGAATGACTTTGGTTACTAGTAATACAAACTCCGAGGCTAAGTCAACTGTTCCCACATTTCATTATGACGTGACTACTCAGTAAATATTATTTTTTATAAATAAAGTGCAATTTATAAAATAGCAAAATAAATGAGATATAAATAATTTAAATTAGTTTTAGATTATAAAGTTTTTAATATGTTAAAGAGCTAAATATATTTTTAATCGTAAGTAAATCTTGATTTTATTCCCTAAAAAATATTTCTAGGTTTTGTAGCATGAACATATGAAATAAGAACTAAGGTTTTTAACATACGGTCGAGTGGTTTTTTAACTGAAGGAGTTTCATTTGTTTTCAAAAATATTAGGATTTCCTTTAAAGAAAATTATTTATAGGATCAAGTTGTGTTGTGTAAACACAACTTTATTTTGAAGAAGTTGCCTTGTTTATGGATAACTTTGAATTATGGAAGTGAATAATTTATTTGTAAATTAAAGTTTACGTTAAGAGTACTTAATTTAATTAACGTTAATTACATTTAATCATAAGAAATATCATTTCACATAACTAATTCAATTAAAATTTTCTAAGTAATTAAATTTTGAATTGAAATTATCATTGCTTTTAAAATTTTCGATATAATTGAATTTGAACTGTAAAAAGATAACGATTTTAGTTCAAAATTCAATTACGTAAGAAATTTTAATTGAAATCGTCATATAAAATGACGATTTCTTCTAATAAAGTGTAATTAGTGTTAATTGAATTATGTGCTCACGACGTAGATTTTAGTTTACAGAGAAGCTGACGTCTACTTTGATGATTTCACTTTCATAATTAAAAGTCTTCTATGAACATAATGACTTTTTCAAAATAAAATCATGTTTAAATAACATGATTTAATGTAATTTTTTAAGGGAACCAGGTCGATAATTTTGAAAATAAATTATCCCTATTGATTAAAAATCTACGCTAAGGAAATGTCCAGTATTAATGTTATGATACAATGTTAATTCTTTGAAAACAAACACTTTAATATTTGTAAAATAAATTATACTTTATCATAAAATAAATATGAAGCACTAAAAATAGTTATTTGAATTTTATAGGAATTAAGATGAAAGAAAAATATTTTACAACTACTAAAATTCGAATTCCTACATTTTATAAAGATTAAAAATGATTATTTTAAAATAAAAAAATAGAAAAACGAAAAAGTTTATTATTTAAAAATAAAAAACTCTCTTAATTTATAAGAACTCAAAGCTATACTTAAATTTACAAATAATATTTACTCTAATAAAAGTAATAAAACATATAATGGAATTCATTTAGTATGATATTAGAACATACACACGCAATTATATATACAATGGAATCAAAATTCAACGGTTTATGCCTCTTAGAAAGGAGAAAGTGAGGGAGTTTTTAGTTTTTAAGCTCTATTTCGAGGTTTATACTTTATTCAGATTGATATTTTGGAATAAACTTTGAATAGAATGATCCTTTAACACATAATTCTTTTTATATTCATTTAATATTATTTTTTTCTATCTTTTTTCTTTTTTATAAATAAAAAAAAAATTATTTTTATAACTATTTTACCTTTAAAGTATTATTATTCGTTTGAATTGAATATGGTAACAAAACTCTCACATAGTCACTTTAGCTCATTGATTTTTTAGACTATTTTTTCATTTTGGTTTTCCAAATTTATTTTGTATTTTAATATATATTTATATTAAAAATATAATTAATTATATACATACTTTTAAATCTTTAATTATTTAATTAACGTTTTTATATGTTAAATATTTTTTATAATTAATAATTAGTTTGTAAATATTAATGATTAAAATAAAAATATTATTATGTATTTATATGTTTTAAATAACATAATATAAAATGTCAATTACTTATTTATTTTTTAAACTTTTAATTTGATAAAACAAATTAGTAAATTATGTGAAATAAATTAAAGTGTATTAATGGATTAAAAATATTAATCCAATTAGTTAAACTATAAGGTGATATAACATGTCAATCATGATCTTATAATTCGACTTTACTTCTTATTTTATCATTAATATAGTTGTGAAGTGAATAGTTCTTATTTTATGTTTGATATTGTGATGTCAATAGTCTTGTGCTGAATTTCAACCAATCAAACAACCAACCTAACTTAACTCATCACCACGGCTTAGATTTAGACTACTCCAGTTAGCCATGTACGTGTTGTTGAAGAAAATTGAAAGGACAAAAAGTAATAAGCTTTGACAGTTTTTGATTTAGTTGGTCAATAAATTTAATTTTTCCTTATGCTTATCTTAAATAATAATATAAATTCAATTTTAAGTTTGATATTGGTTAGGGACGAGAAAATTAAATATTTATTAGAAGAAAAAGTCATAAATTTAATAGTTTAAGATTTTGATTTAGAAGTGATGTTTTGTCTTATTTGTATTTAATTTTTTTTATTTCGATTCATCAATAATATTAGAATATATTATCTGTATTAAATAATCAACTCAAATAAATAAAGTATGAGTAAATAATCATATATATATAATAATTTTTGTATTTTTCTAATAAATATTTTTCGAAAGACTCATAATTAATATAAGAGTAGATAGTTTGTTTTTATGATTTGTGTGATAAAACAATGTTATAGAAAATTACCATTTGAAATAGTTGTGATTGAAGATACAAATTGTAAGTTTATTTCTATTCTTCTAGTCACATACATGTCATTAGAAAATACACTTTTTAGAAAATAACTTTATAAGATGTAATTGGGAAAAACCTTATAACTCTTCTTTATTAAATATTTCTTCTCGTCCTTTAGTCATTATATATATATATATATATATATATATATATATATGATCAAATTTCTATATTCTTATCTTTATATTTCTCAAAAGGGTTACAAACAATAACTTTGAGAATTCTAAAGAGTCTTCGCATTCTTCAATATTATAGTCACTTTAATAACAAAATAAACAAATATATAATCTATTGCATCCAAAATTAAATTTTCCGATATATAAACTTATCCTTGCATGTTTCATATTAAAATTAACCGTTTATAAATATTATTTTTATTGATATTAATAGTTGATTGCACAATAATATATGGTATTATAAAGAGATAAATTGTTTGGGCATAAGAGGAGTTTGTGAGGAGTGTTTCATCCTACACCTTCAAGATCTCATCCTACACTTCCAAGATCTTATCCTGCACTTTCAAAAATTTCACTTTTAACCTTCTGACATCTCATCATTATCCTACACCTTTAACTTTATAAAAAAATTTATTTTTAATTTTAATAAATATATTTTTATTTTCTTCTTTTTCTTGCTAAAAAAGACTCTACATCACCTTAATAATAACTAAATTTAAAATTCAAATATTATTTAATATAAGTTTATATTTTAATAATTATTAAAATATGATTTCTGTTATAATAATAGTTATATTAAAAATATAAAAATAAAATAATTAAAATAAAAATAATAACAAAAAAGTAAAATTATATTAAATAAAATATTTAATATATTCAAATATATTAAATTATATTAAAATATTAAATTAAATTAAATAATTATTAAAATTTAAATAATAAACAAAATTTTAAAACAATTATTTATCAAATAACAAATAAATATATATTAAATAAAATATTTAAATATACTAAATTATATTAATATATTAAATTAAATTAAATAATTATTAAAATTTATATATAAAATAAATTCTAAAAACCATTCTTTATCGATATGGATATCGATTTATATCCGATTAACAAATTTTTCAAAATTTTTTTTTTTAAATTTTAATAATTATTAAATTTAATTTAATATTTTAATATAACTTAATATATTTAAATATATTAAATATGATTTTGAGTATTATTTTTATTTTTATTCTTATTTTAGTTATTATTTTTTAATTTTCTTAATAGAACTATTTTAAAAATATAAATTATGTTTTATTAATTATTAAAATATAAAAATATAATAAGTAATATTATAATTTTTATTTAAGTTTAATATTTATTAAATTTTAAATAAAAAGCAAAAGTATTAACATATTTTATAGATTTTAATATATAAATAAGTTTTTTAAAATTTTCATTTTTATTTAAAATTTAATAATTATTTGATTTATTTTAATATTTTATTATAATTTAATATATTTGAATACATTAAATCAAATTTAATAATATTATTATTTTATTATTATTATTATTTTATTTTTATGTTTTTAATATAACTATTATTATAATATAAATTATATTTTAATATTTATTAAAATACAAAATTATTTTAAATAATATTTAAATTTTAAATTAAATTAAATTAAATTATTATTAAGATAGTGAAGATTGTTTTTAATAACAAGAAAAAAAAATGAGTTAAAAATAAAGTTTTAAAAAAGTTGGAGATGCAGGATGAGATGTCAGAAGGTTAAAAGTGAAATTTTTGGATGTGTAGGATGAGATCTTGGAGGTGTAGGATGAAACACTTGTTTGTGAGTTGTAGATTCAATGAGCTGCCCAATTTCTTTTTAAGTTATTATTATTTTAAGGGTGTTGCTCCCTCCACGACCGTGCACCTCTCCATTATTTTTTTTTATTCCAAAAAATACTCTACACCTTTCCATTATTATTTTTTATTTCAAAAATACCCTACACCTCCCCAATATATTCAACAATTTTTCTCTTTCTCTATCCACATTAATGAAGCATTCACATGGCTCAGATTTAAACTTGTGATATATTACAAATTTTATTTACACTTCCCCTTAAATAAGTTTGATTCAATCTTATTTTCATGGTTCAATATATTTTTTTTTCTTCAAATTACTTAATAAATGGTAAAATTTTGTTCTAAATTTCTAGAAAAATGTTTATATATGTGTGTTTTCTTTACATTTACTATATATAATTTTTAACATTATATTATGTTTTAACTTACTAACATGTTTGACTCAAATAACTCGAATAAAGTAGTTAATTTATTAAATAAATAATATAAAAATATTATTAAATACTTAAAATATAAAAAAAAGTTATTTGTTAAAGATTTGAAATTTTTTTATTTTTTTCGTCGTTATAATGTTAGTATATAATAATAATAATATATTATTTACTATTAATATTATTATGTTTATTATTTTGTATTTGCATTTAACTTTTAAGTTTATAAAATGAAAGTGGTAGAAGCACTAATATTGAAGTTTTCTCTGAATTTTATATTTTGCAATATATCATAAGTTTAAATCTAAGTCATATAAATACTCTATTAATAAAAGAAAGATTGTTAAGGATAATGGAGAGATGTAAAGTGTTTTTGGAATAAAAGAATGAGAAAGTGTAAAATATTTTTGGAATAAAAAAAATAGTAGAAATGTGCAAAAACATTTGGGGTGGTGGAGAAGCAACACCCGATTAGTTTTAAATATGATAACTGCAAAAAAAAAAAAAAGAAATAACTGCGAAAAAAAAACAAGAAATAAAATGAAATTGTTCGGAGAGATGATTGGTGAGTGAATGGGAAGTAGTAGTCCATGTCCATCCAGCCCCCTATCCACTGTCGTTTTGGCCAAGCAAAAATCATAATGGATATGTATTTCCACAGAGCAAGGTGAGTAAGTACGAAGCAGAACACACCAAAAACAGAGCAGAAACTAGCCTCACCATTTTCTTTCTCTGCATTCACTAATGCCAATGTGATTATGGCTGTTGTACCCACTCGCCCATTCTTCGATTCATTTCACTCTTCACCGTTCTTATGCAACTCTCTCTTCCGCCACTCCCTCACACCCTCTCCCAATTCCACTTTCCTCCGTCCCAAATCACTCATCATCTTTCGCTGTAATCCCGCCAAAAGTTTCTCCACCGAAAACAATTGGTTGAAACGGTGGAGCCACCCTGCCAACCAATACCCCCGTCCCAAACCGCCACGCGCGGTTCTCGACTACCAGGGTTCCGGAAATGGGCACGCGTCAAACGGTTTTTCGAGCTCTGACGAGGAGGGTGGTGGTAACAGCCGTGAAAGCACCATGGATAGGATTGTGGAAAAATTGAAGAAAATTGGGTACGCCGGTGACGGGATTGAGAATAAGGAGAGAGTGATAGAAAAAGGGTCAGTGGAGGATATATTTTACGTGGAAGAAGGAATGTTGCCGAATGCACGAGGTGGGTTTTCTCCAGAGTCTCCATTAGGATTTGGAAGATTTGGAAGGGATGATGGGGAAGCGAGGTTTCCGTGGGAGAAGCCAGAGGCTGAAGAGTTAGAAGAGAGGGAAGCCATACGAAAGAGAAGTAAGACCTCTCTGGCGGAATTGACTCTTCCCCAGTCAGAATTGAAGAGGCTGCTCAGGTTGACTTTTGAGAAGAAGCACAAGACAAGAATTGGGGGAGGTGGGGTTACTCAAGCTGTTGTGGACAAGATTCACGAGAGGTGGAAGACGGCAGAGATTGTGAGGCTCAAGTTCGAAGGCGAGGCCGCGCTCAACATGCGGAGGATGCATGAAATACTGGAGGTTTGTTGTTTATCTCTGGCTTCTTGTGTGTTTTTGAAAGTATTGCTTTTGTTGCAAAACCTGTAGGGTCCATAGTGGGAATGAGAAGTGCATGTTTATTAAAGTGAAGGATGAAACACCTTTGTGAAGTGTGTATAAACTTGTTTTGGATAATTAGAATAGTTGTAAAATTGCTCATGTCCGTGCAACTTGGGAGCTTCGTAAAATTCTCTGAAGTAGATAGACCAACAATGTCTTTGTCAAGTCTTCTGTGTATGGAAGGAGTCTTTTACACCAGTAACAGAATAGGACTGAGTTGTATTTCAATGAGCTTCCCCCAACCCCACTTTTTTACCTTCTTATGCTTGTTTCTGTCATATATTTAGCGCCAGATGGATGCCGAATTGCCCATCCAATTATTATTATTTTCTGCTTTAGACATGTCAAATCAACTTGGGAAATACGATTGACAGAATAGCCGGTGACTTGTTGATATACATACATATTTCTTTAGGATTTAATCCTTAATTGCTATGATCAATTCATGCTCGTCCAAGACTTTCCCTTTCCTGGGATTGGAGCTGGGCAACCTTATTATGAATTATATAATATCAAACAGGTTTTTCGTAAGATGTTTTCATGACCTTTTCTGATGTCTGTAATTTTTTCTTTGGCCGTGACACCTATTTTTACAAATTTTCCTGTGTACTGATAAATAACTGAGTCGAGAACTAAGTGTGTTTGAGTTTGGTAATACTTTTCTTCTTCAACCTTAACATTTGTCAGAGAGATGAGTTTATCCTAGGGATTGATTTGAACACTTAATCTGTAGAATGTGTATATTGCCAACACTGCTTGCTGTGTGCCATTGATTAGAATGTGTATATTTCCAATTTTTCATTATATGCTCACTAGACTACTTTGACTATCAATAACTATTGTTGTATTCTTGTTTATTCTTAAAATCACATTCAGAGAAAAACTGGTGGTCTTGTAATTTGGAGGTCTGGCAATTCTGTTTCCTTATACAGGGGTGTGAGCTATGAAGTTCCTTCAGTACAACAAAACAAACAAATGTATAAGAAAAGCGAGAACTCTTCTAATTTTTTGCCAACACCTTCTTATAATTCTGTGAGGAGTTCTCCCAACATTGCTTCTAATTCTGAAACAAGTGAACCATTGGCAAATTTGGAATCTACAAATGACGAGAAAGAAAGAGATTATCTTCCCAAAGTCAGTTATGAACTTGAAGTAGACAAGTTATTGGATGGTCTTGGCCCTAGATACACAGATTGGTCTGGATGTGATCCATTACCTGTTGATGCGGATATGCTTCCTGCAACTGTTCCTGGTTACGAACCTCCCTTTAGAGTTCTTCCTTTTGGTGTGAGATCAACACTTGGCTTAAGGGAGGCAACTGCTCTACGACGGATTGCAAGGACCCTTCCTCCACATTTTGCATTAGGTTTGATGTTGTTTCCCTTGTGCATGTGTAGTTTTTGAATTTTATTCTGACTTTACTAAATTAATAATGATATTTAGGTAGAAACAGACAACTTCAAGGATTAGCTGTAGCAATGATTAAATTGTGGGAAGTAAGTTCTATTGCAAAGGTTGCCCTCAAACGAGGTGTACAGCTAACTACCAGTGAGAGAATGGCAGAAGAGATCAAGGTGATTAATCATGCACTTTCCTATTCAATTAATCAAAATTATTGTCTCTGTTTTTGTGGCTTTGACTTTTCATTATTCCAGAGTTGGTTTTCCATTTCCTAATGCATAATATTTCCTTTTACGTATGAAAATATTCATAACTTGTGTCATTGGTAGAAAGAAAGTTTGTAGTTTTTCAGTAAACTGGATTTTAGAAAGTATGTTTTCCATGCTTGGTTTACCTTTTAATAATTAACATTCCTTGGAAATAATGTTTCTCAGGAAATTGTGTTTGGTCAATTTTCCTACAGGAAGAGGTGAGAACCTAACTTTCCTGGGTAAAAATAAAAAATGTATGGAAAAAATATACAATGTTATCCTTATTAAATCATTTAATGTGGTAAGGAGTTAAAGATTTTAATAAAAATAACATATTGATCTTTGATTTCTAGAAAATCTATATAAATATTCCCCACAATATTTTTCACCAATCAAACAAAATTTAATCATTCTTAGGAATCATAATTCCCAGAATTCAGATTCTTAGATATGTAAAATAGTTCTAGTACCACCCCTAAATGGTAAGAAATTGAAACCAATTCATAATGTAAATTTGTAATTCTCAAAGTTTTGAACTTTGTTTGGTCTTTGGGATTCAGTTACTAAACCTTGACAGGGATTTCATGACCGTGTCACTGTCACTTTTTCTGTATGTGTTTTATTAAAAATCTGTTGATGAAGCCTTAATTCTTTTGTTATTCAAATGTCTCAAAGTCACTAACATCTGTGATATATGGAGTAATCGAAAAATTTAAGCTTGGTAGGTTACTGACTCTAAAATTGTGAGAAAAATAGTCAGCTTATATTTTTGTGTAAATAAAATCGTTGTTGACAAACAAAAGTGTCACCTTTGTTTATTATTTACTTAGTTAGGTATTCCTAATCCTCTGAAATGTTCTTGTTGCATGCTAGTATTACTTATTGCTTCAGTAATCTGGTACCTTTTACTTTAGTTTTGGCTTTTTCTTTATTTACTTGATAAGTTGTACTGGTCTCTCGCTCGCTGCCTTGGGTTGTAGATTCTGAGATATATCTAACCCTATTATCTTATATGAAAAATCTTTAATACTTGGTTGTAGAGGCTCTAGTAAAATGTCGACCACTATCCATATTGGTATAGATTCATATCAATGTGAATATTATGATGAATAAATAATGTAGATTAATGCACATATTGGCATGGTGTTGGATGAAAAATTTTGCTGCTAGTGTGCCAACATATCAGATATGAATATCGCGTTACTTATTATTATCATTTACTGACATAAACTTTGGGTAGTTTGTTATATGCATTTTTAAGTACATATAGTGGATGATTTGTATAACATCCCACTATTTCTATTAATTAATGAATGACATAAACTATATATTTCTATAAACTTAATTTAATATTAAAAAATTATGGGTCCTTGCAATTTGTTGATCAATGATTGGTTTGTTTCTGGCTACAGAAATTGACTGGTGGTATACTACTGTCCAGAAATAAAGATTTCTTGGTCTTCTTTCGAGGAAAGAATTTTCTATCAGCAGATGTCACTCAAACCTTGCTGGAGAGGGAAAGAACTGCAAAAATAATGCAAGATGAGGAGGAGCAAGCGAGATTGAGAGCATCATCACTACTCATACCGAGTAATAATACATCAGAACTGTCAGCCGAGGCAGGGACACTTGGTGAAACTTTGGATGCAGATGCAAAGTGGGGGAAAACATTAGATGAGCGTCACAAGCAAAAAATAATGAGGGAAGTAGAACAACTACGGCATGCCAACCTTGTTAAAAAATTAGAACAGAAACTTTCCTTGGTAAGTACATTAATTTCGGATAATTAAGGAAGCCTATAATTGTCGTGCCAGTGGCTGTTGCATTTGATCTCTCATCATCCTGTGTGATTGTAATGATTTTTCCTCAAACGATATTTTTTTTTCACTTAAATAAAACTGATAATTGAGCTGGAGTTTGACTACTGGCTGAACCATTTCATAATATTTTGGTGAATTTTTAATAAAATTGGAAGGGGGATTTCTTTTAAGTGAAGTCTCATTATGTGTTATTGAAATAGTTATCAATATTTGGTGGAGGTTGCAGTACAGGCAATACTGCATTATCGATGCCTGTTAATTTGGAAATTAACTTCATTGGGCTGGTAACACTTTCTCTAGTATAGATGTAACTTTAACAATTATTTGTGAATGCCCCCTTCCCAAAATAACTCACCAACGGACTTTCCCTACTTTCAAGTTTACTTTTTCCTACTTAGATTCGGTAGTAATAATAATGTAACTACTCAAAACGCACCATATAAAAGGTGAAGAATCATATTTGTCTCCTTAAATGATGACATGGCCAATCAGCCAATGATATGGAAGAGAATGAAGTAAGGATCGTAGTATTGGGCTAATGATTAATAGAACAGAAACTTATTATTTATGTTTTCATCTGATATTGGTTCTTCACATTATCAACGAGGGTAAAACTTTTGTTACAGCTATTAGACTTGTTTAATTTTCTAATGTGTTTAATTAGGCTCTCACATAAACCCTAGTCAATAGATGGTTTTAAATATCATTACAGTGTCTGATTCGTGTAGGTCTTGATAATCTTTTTTGTCTCTTTCTGTATCTAACTTCACTCTAGGATTATTCTCTAAGTTTGAATTTTCTTGATTGTAATCACTGGATTTTGGTTACCAGGCTGAAAGAAAGTTAATGAGAGCTGAAAAGGCCTTAATGAAGGTGGAGTTGTCTTTGAAGCCTTCAGAATACAAAGCAGATCCTGATAGTATAACTGATGAAGAGAGATTTATGTTTCGCAAATTAGGATTGAAGATGAAAGCCTTCTTACTTCTAGGTAGATCTCTATTCTAAATTAATTTGCTTACATATTTTAGGACCATTTGGCTCACTTAACTAAGTTGGTTGGAAGAAATCAGATAGAGAAGAGTTGATCTTATAAATCTAATCCGTGGTAATGTTTTACCTAAGTATTTCATCTCTAAAAGTTGAGAATCCATTCTTAAAAGTTTATAAATCAGCTTTATCTCTCCTTAACCCGTGTCCTTCTCAATCATTCCATTTCTCAGGTTACCGTGTGTGGCCTATACAAATCTAATAATAACTTATGGATTCAGGTAGACGTGAAGTTTTTGATGGTACTATTGAGAATATGCACTTGCACTGGAAGTACCGGGAACTGGTCAAGATAATTTTAAAGGCTAAAAGCTTTGAACATGTAAAGAAAATTGCTCTAGCACTTGAAGCAGAGAGTGGAGGTGTTCTGGTCTCAGTTGACAAAATTTCAAAAGGATACGCTATAATTGTTTTTCGGGGTAAGGATTATCAGCGTCCTTCAACGTTGAGACCCAAAAATCTTTTGACAAAAAGAAAGGCTTTGGCACGTTCAATTGAGCTCCAACGACATGAGGTATATATACAAACTCATGCTTTATAATATCATTTTTCATTTAGATCTGGAGATAAACATTTGCAGCAGACAGTTATACGTTTCACTGTACCTCAAACAACAATTTGCAGCAATATCAGCCCACACGGCCACTGGATTATGGAGACCAAAATAATGGATATTCTATTTTTAACTTCAATAGTAGTAAAATAAAATAAGGTTTTAATGTCAGTCTAGTTGGTTTATCCGTCTCTCCCTCCATGCAGACCTGTATGCACATTCATACTTGTTGAACCAAATGATGAATTAACTCTTTCTGTTGACATACAGGCGATCATGAAACATATTACTACTATTCAAGCTAAAGTGCGGAAGCTAAGATCCGAAATAGTATGTTTTACTGATCTTAACATTTTTAGTATTTCTTTGCAAGCCAAGTCGTATGTTTAATGTAACACCGGTTTCCTGATGTTATTTGGCTTGAATCACTTACCATATGGCTTAAATCACTTTTATAGGAACAAATGGAGAGGGTAAAGGATGAAGGAGATGAATCCTTGTATGACGAATTGGATTCTGCCTATGCTACTGATGATGAGAATTCTGAGGTTACTCTCTGCCATAATAACTCCCACTAAAAAACTTATGATACTGTTTTTCATTATGTTGCGGTGTGTTGATTCTTTAATGTGTAGGTGGAGGATGGTGAGGACGAAGATGAGGCTTATCTCGAGACCTATAATAGCGAAAATGGCAGTGAAATTCAAAGTGAAGTTGAAAATGATAATATGTATTCTCCAATATGAGGAATTTGCCTCACGAAGTTGAGGTCAAGGATCATGCGATCTGAGGGGACTCCTATCACTTGTGTGAATCATTAATTCATTAGACAACATGCTGATCGAGAAATAATATTACAGCTTCAGATCGAACCACCGAGAAGAACATGCTAGATTCAATGATGTTGTTATAGGGCACACAATTAGATACGGTCCTGAATCTAATAGGAAGCATTGAAGTTTCCTTGAGATGTATGTATATACGTTTGTTTGTAATGATATTCTCTGGAATTGAATTAATTCCACGGGTCTGTTAATACATGGCGGATGACTTGGAACACGGTTATCTCAGGGAATATCTGCTCACTTAGAATTTCGTTTCATGGAGTTTATAACTTGCATCGGATAATTTATTTTTAGATTTTAGCACGAAAACGGCGCAGTAATCTTCTTTGTCTTGATAAAACTATAGTATTAATAGAAATAAAGCTAAACTTCAAAACATAAAAATGATAGTTTAGCATTGTTCCAATGTATCATGCAACAATTTGGTTAAAATATTTAGGATGATTTTTCTATTTTCTTAATCGATTCCCTCAATTCTTTTTGAACATCTGCCCTTGAAGGTGACAGAATGATATCACCCCACACAGAACCAGGTTTCGTTATGAGATTGGGTTCTTTATGAAGTTCGAGGATGGAGTCAGCTTCAGGATTCAAATTGCGTAATGTTTCCAAGCATTTGAATTCTTCAGGATCTACAAGTAGATTGTGATCACCATCCTTCCACCCTATAAGCTGTAATGTATTACAAAAAAGTTATTTTCATGACATTTTAATATTGAAACTAAAATCAAAGTTTAGCCATGTGTAAGAATTGTTGAAATTGACCTTTGGTGGACCACCAACAACATTTGTGGAATAGAGTCTGGCATTATCAACCAGATTGCAGTAATTTGGAAATGCATTAGCAAATCTTTTGTGAGATTTTAATTGGGAATTCACTCTTACTGCCCTTCCTGTCATAATAGCTCTCCTGTCAAAATTCCAATATGAAATGTTAACGGTCAAGTCACAAAACCAATTACCTAACTAGTCATTTGGTAGAACTAACATTGATACCTAATGGCTCTAACAACAGCAAGATAGCCATCACAAACCACGCCAACTAGCTCAATTCTGTAAGGCTTCCGTGTGCGTGGTTCTCCATTAGACGTTTCCTTTGATTGATCTTCTTCTGTGTCACCTACTTGCTCCCAGTAATTTTCAGTGATTGTTCCATCTTCGTCTACTTTATATCCTACCCCCATTCTGTATCTGTACTTGTGAACATTTCTTGCCATGGCAATAGTCTGCTCCACGAATGGCTCCCATGATAAGGTACCATCCATGATTACATCTCTACCCTCGTTAAGAGCTGTCACCAACAGCGATGACGCAGCATCAGTGGAAGATTGATGCACCTATATAGAATTTGATAAATATAAAACTATCATTAGTTAAAAATAATTAACAAGGATCTAACTTGAACCATTCGTCATATTTAATTTATAAAGGAAAACTTTATGTAAATGTGGAAGTTCTTTATCATCTATTTGTAACATTTGTAACATGTGGCACAAATAATAACGACAAACTTAGAGGAAAAGTGATAAAAACAACATGAGAGTGCTTAAACAGATACCAATTCAGCAGTTTGGAGCATGTCATCATGATGACCTCTAGAGCTAAGGGCCCTATATATGACGTCACTCTCCTTAAATGCATCTGCCTCAACCACCACAGCATTTGTAGCTGCCCCAGACCAAAATGGCCTGCCAATGCCAAAGACATTTGATATGTATAAATAATTCTTATTATTTTGAATTGAGACAAAATTTTGTACAACAATTAGTATTAGAGAATGGAATTAGGTTGAGTGATACTCTTTAAGAATGTCTTTAAGCACAGTGCTCTTTCCAGCTCCCATACCACCTCCCATAAATAACAAAACCGGACTCCTCTCACTCAAGGCCATGGGCACCATCACGTCTGAATATTGCAAGTCACCATTTATTGCTTTCATCTCTTCCACCAAAGTAGAAAACACTCTTGTCACCTGCAAATTCTTGCTTACTCTTGCAAACCTCTGTTTCCTGCAAACATACCATCATGTTGGCTATAACAAATATTTAATACATGTATATTTATTTCCATAGGGCATTCCTCAGCTACTTAGAGGCATTATATCTCATCAAAACTTTGAAAACCTTTAGTTTCATTACAATATTGTGACATTAATTTGAACTATTTTAAAAAGAATTTGTATAGACGAAAGAAAATGAAATTTTACCTTGTAGCTGCTAATAGAATTTCTTTGAGTTTTTTTTTGTGTTGAGATTCGACACTTAAAGCCTGTAAATCAACCAATAAAAAAATAATGATTAATATAGTAAGTAAAAAAGAAAAAGCACCATTAGCAAGAGAAAAAATGTTTTACTACTTTGAAGAAGCTAATATGAACTTTTAGATGATTGTTATTTATTGTATTATAGCAACCAAACCCAACTAATGACAAAATTTCAAACCAACCTTATATTATAATTTGGTACAATTGATTGTAACTAACGACCATCATGGAGATATATTTTCTTTATTAATTTGTCATGTGCTTAAGGTTTTGTTTTAGAACGTATTATCAAAGGAAGCACTCTCCACCGAAAGCAAGAGTCCCACTAACTTTCTGCTTAATATTAATGATAACCATGAGCGTGAGTGTGCTTGTAATATCATTCAATTTGTGAATGAAAATTCTTTAAGTACTAATTTTATATTTTAATGAATATTTGTTTGAAATTTAATGATGAAGTTTAGCTATTTGTAATATTAAGGTATCTATATATTTTTATTGAAATATTTTTGTACAGGAAAAAAAGAAGAGAAAAAACAAAGATGAATGAAGAAGAGTTAAGATATATACCATACTAACAAGAGACGTAGCTTGATTCCAATGAAATGCTAAATAACTGAGAATGCATCTCTCAAATTCGTCAACCAATTTCATATAGAGAGAATCAGTGTTGTCTTCAGTGGCATTGGAAATGTATTCATAGATGTTTTCGTCGCATTCTTTGGACTTTCTCAAATACTCTTGGGCCAATATGCACAGTTCAGGAACTTTGGTAGCATCTTCAAATCCCATTTGTCTTGCTACAACCAGATCAATTATACACAATATTAAAAACATTACCTAACATATATTACGCACAAACCTACCTATTTATGTTTGTTATTAATATAAGATTTTTCATTTCAACTATTACAACCATCTCAATTAAAGAAAACCTTTTTTATGTTACATTAGTAGTTATTCTAATCACTAAGGTCCATCCGGGATGATTCCTCTGAAAATAGAGTGATATTTTAGTCTCTCTATTTATATGTCGATAAATATTTACTTTTATAGAATTAAGTTTTTTAATAAATAAATATATAAAAGTGGTAGATTGTAAAATAAGTTTTATTTTTCATCATTAAGATTATTTTAAAATTATTGAAATTTAGTTAATAAAAAGGCGATTAAGAAAATTAGATATATATCTACAAATAAAATAAACTATCTTTTATTATAACTAAGAAAAAATATTTTCGAAACTATAAGCGTCTTGTTTGGATATCATTGTTGCTTATAAATATGTTCAGTCATGATCGTCACATCTATTATATTCATTTCGTGTACATGTTGGAATATATAATACAAAATTATTTGGTGGAGTTAGCATCTAAGACTAATAACGACATATAATGAACATTAAATAGTTCTTGATTTAGACGTGATTAGAACTGACTCATCGTTCGATATCTTTACGAAACGGAGATGGTCTAAAACTTCACTATAACTTTTTATTACATTAAGAGTATTTATTTTTATTATAAATAATTATCTATTTTAATTTTAAATAAATAAAAACTCAATTTTCCAATATATTTTATTTTTTAATTCTATAATAACTAAACTAGTTATTAAATCAAAATAAGAGCAAATCAAAATTTGATTTCAAATTTTAAAATAAAATAAATAAACTATTTTTTTATTCAAATGTCCAGAGGAAAAATGAGTTGCTCATTGATTGACTTTCTCAACATAAACAGCATAATGTGTTATTTTAAGTCAATAAATGTTTATTGTAGTAATTATTATTTTAAAATTATTAAAAGTTTCATTCTTAGAAGGTGGCATACTTTTCTTTTTGACTCAGTTTTGAAAACTATTTTATTAAATAAATAAACATTTCGGAAGCAAAATAAAAACCTATTAAGTTTTTAAAATATTTACAGAAGAGGTCTTTCAAAAACTGAAAAAAATAGAAAGAGGTAAAGACATTTTCACATCCCATTCTCTTGTCTGATATTTTCTTCCGTGTAAAATGCGTGGACTATCTGCTGTGAGCTTGGTTTCTGATTATACTACTCTGGGAGGATTTATTTAAAAAAAATTAAAATACATTTATAAAATAAAAATCAACCACAATCGAAAAATTCTAGCTAGGGAAAAAGTGTGAATTTTTAATTTACTGCATAAGAGTGGTAGAGAAAGTAGAGAGGAATTGAAACCCCCAAAGCAAAGATCTTACCAAAATAGTGTGAGAATTTTTCGATCTCTCCAAGACGACCAGATTCGGTCCTTTGGAGTAGTGGAATCACCTTTTTGTTCTTCTTGTTCTTCCGTTCTCCTATCACCGTCGACCAGTGGCTGAAGGCCGTGGCAGTGACGGCGGCAATTAAACCGGCCGAAACAACAAGAACATGAGACAACTTCATTACTTTTCCAATAGAACTGTCTGAAAAATTTTGTTCTACTATTAATGTCATAAAAAAATGATATAGATTTCATAATCTTGTGCATAAATGAAATGAAAAAATCGAAAAGGAGAACAGAAGAAAGAGCAGCAGAGAGACCACTGACCTTGCTCCATCGTTCCTGGGTTTTCAGAATCAGAAATGACTGCTTCTTGGTCATCACATTCTTAAATACTGACTTAAATGGATAAAACAGTAGAAAAAATAAAAATAAAACTGTCAAGAAAAGAAACGTGTAGCATGTCCAAACAATAATTTTTTACCATCCTGTTTGTGTGATTAGATTTAGAAAATGATAAAAATAAAATATTAAAGAGGTTAACAAATCTAAATATTTAAATTTAGCGTAATACTAAAATGTTGGATTAAATATTTCTTTGATCTTTCTAAAACATATAGGGTTGACTTTAAAATTAGAGAAACTAAGAACAACATTTTAAAAATTATATATTTTATAATGATACGGTTAAAAAAATAAAAATCGAATTTAAACACTTCAAAGTAAGAAAATACAATGGTCCACAGTTATCATTTTTTAAAATAATCAACTATCACCATAAAAGTTTAATATTCTCAGCTTTTTTAAAATGTTCAGCACTTTCTAAGAGGATGTGCTGTTTAATATTTTATTACATCATAAAATATTTGGAGTTTTTAATATCTTAAATATTTCATTTTCTACTAAAGACTTTCTTTATTTTTCATTTAGCTAAAGCAGTGAAGAAAACAACTTTATTTAATAATTTATATACACAATAAGAACTTAAGAAAAGAGGTACAATTTTCTTTTAATTTAATCAACATGGACATTGGACACGTTTTTTTTTTAAATTCCAATCTTAACCATTGGTAGCTTTAGTAGGTTTAGGTTTAGTAAATGCTGGAGCGGATGGAGACAAAACTGACAGAAGACTCTGTCAAACTTGCAGCATTAATAATTATAGCTTGTGGCAGTTAAAATCGAACGGCAGGTATTTTTCTTGATTTTCTTTTTTATAAAAATTCTAAATTTTAACAAGCAACGATTTCCAGATTTCAACCCACGTGACCACAAAGAATTGTCCTTAAAGTATTCTTCACTTTCAAGCCACAATTTATGATAAAATCATAAAAGAGGTGTAGGTGTATTTTTAAATATTATTTTTGTTTGATTTCAAAAAAGTATTTTAATAATTTATTCATTTTAATAATAAACAGTAACACCAATCAAAGTTTATGATTGATTTTAATATGCCATGTGTAGTTTTAAAAACAAAAACGTGAAGCATGACAACAATGATGAGTTGGAATTTATAATAGAATTAATAATTTGAATAATATTTTGTTTCTTTGGAGCGTGATCTCCCCGAGATATGGTAGTGATAAAAATCTTGAATTTTATTCCTCCACAAAAGTTATAAGAATAACATTGTTCCAAATTTTTTGATCAATTTGATTCTCTAAGTTAAATTCTCACTCTTTTTTTTTTTACGGGAAAATCGAAAAACTAAATTGTAGCTTCATTTTACTACATTTTTAAGAAACCGAAAATTAAAATATGTTTATAAAATTGAAAATAAATAATTAATCAATAAAAAAATAATTTACAATAAATTAATTCATAATTTTACACCAAAATTCGTCCTGTCAATTAAAAAATGTTAAAAAAGACAGTAGAATTTATTTGGGAAAATATAAAAATAGGGAAAATTAAAAATAAAATAAAAATAAAAAATGTGAATAAAGAAATTCAAAAATAAATATTTTTATAATAAAACGCATGTCTATTATTTAAATAGTAAAAATCTAACAACTTAAAAAAATTGATTTCCTTTATTCTATTTTTTTAGTGTTTTTTTATATATAAAAGAAATAGTATCAGAAAATGAAAACAAAGAAAAATAACAATAGTGTTTATTTATATATATAAATTGGTTAAATAAAAGGAAAATAAAAATTTCTTTTTACATGAGAATTTTTTTTTACTAAATTCATGTTTCCTATTTAAAATTTTTGACTTTTCACTTGGTATTTTGATCCGCTACTGGAGATATACAAACTTTGAATATTTCTCTAAAATCTTGATTAACATTGGTACTTTAGTCTCTTACTCTGATAATTTTGCACACCACCTTTTCCCACTCAAATTTACATACCAATTTTGTGCAGCCACGTTTAGTTTCCTTACCGTTTACTGAAAAATGTTTTCACTCCCACATACCACAACGCTCATTTTCTACCCAGTTTGCAACTTCACCTTTAATTTCTTATCAAAATGAGAAAATTTTAAAACCTTTATAAAAATCCGTAATATGTTTAGAACCACGGTTTTAAAATGATGAATAAATTTTTGTTTTAAACATGACTTCCAAATTATTATACTGAAGTCGTGTTCTAAAGTACGGTTTCTACAATGTGTTTTTTTTATGAGAGTCGTGTTTACATGCATGAGTTTAATTTATTTATTTTTGTTAAAGTTGTACATTTTAGTATGAATTTGGTTTTTCTTTTTTTTTTCTCAAAATTGTGGGTATCATGGGAAGACATTATGAACCTATAATAACATGTTAATTGAAGGTAATTAATAATAATGATGATGCCGAAGATAATGTTAAAACTTAAATTAATATACAACTTGATCAATACTAACAAAAATTTAGAGGATAAATTAGAAAACCACTTCTTAGAAGTAAATACTCATAGTATGATTGTTTGGTTTTGGTCAATTATAGTTTGGGTAATCAACTGGTGAATCCTGTCAATCGTGTATCAATCCAAAACTTAAACTAATAAATTTGGTTGAAATGTCAAACGAGTTGACTGATCATACACTAGCATGGATGATCATACCAAAGCTCGGAGTCCACATTTACTGTTCGAAGCACACGTTGTCAAGACTGATCGGTCACCATGTATCAACTTGGATAGTCAATCACCAACTTAATAAGCATGACAATGAATCCGACCGACCACCAAAGAGTCAGGTTAGTCATGGATTGAACTGATCAGGATGAATTATCCAAGAGTGTATTAGTTTTAAAGTTTATCAACTTAAGAGTAAAGTATACTCATAATTGAACAGTAATTAGGCTAACATTAACTAAAATCTCACCACTAAACCTATAAATAAAGGTTTGAGATAAGAAAGTAGGTTATATGTATTACTATCAAAATATCTTTTACAAGTATCCTCCGATTAGTTTGAACAAATGAGAGTTTACTTTCTGGATAACATTTAGACTTCAGATGACACAATGCAACTTAACGTTGACCTCGATTCACACCTGAATCACTTATCATTTTTTTTAATTTCACAAAATACAAATATTAATTTAAAAATTAAAACAATATATTTATTTCGAAATAAAAAATAATAAAACATTTAAGTTAAAAAAACAAACATTAAATAAAAAGATATAAAAAAGGTCTAAAACAATTGCTAAAAAGTTAAAATTTAAAATGTGCTTCACAATTCCTCTAGCTTGGCTATTAAAGAAGATTGAAGTTTTTATTGCATCTATTATTCTCTATTATCATTCTATGATTTGTGAATTGGTGTTTGTACTAAGTTCAATCATTTTGAAAGTTTCTAAAAGAGTCATTTAACTTCATCTTTAAACTTCATCAAATATGACAAATTTGAGTACAATTATTTGAGTAAAATGAGACCTACAAATATGAAAATACTTTCTAAAGATTATTACACCATAGGATTTCAACAGTTCTATCCGTCTTACTCCTTTTTGTATATATCTTTGATTACTCCCTTTTTGTATAGATATTTGGTTACTCTTTTTAATTTGTTGTTCATTCAAGACCCTTTGAATCTAACAAATTTGAACTTTTGTCCTCTTTTCTTTTTGAAATAAATACTTTTCAAATGTATATTTTCTTTTTTACTTTTTAACTTAAAAGAATAATATAAAAAATCTTAAAATAAAGTTATAAAGTGTTTTTTTTTCTGTAGCCTATTAAATTCGAGGTGCAAGCTAATGTTCGAGTGAGATCATAATATTTTACCAACATACCTTCATATTACAAATGTAACAATGTTTTGTAACTCCTCTTTATTTTAGTTCCATTTTGTGATCCAACACGTTATTTATATACAAGTGATAGAGTCTTCGACATGTCCTTGAACACTTGATTGAGCCTTCTTCTAGTGGCTCCTGCACGCAAGCAACCTCTGGATTCATGAACATATTTCTTAAGAACATCGTGCTTTGTTAATTTTTGTTTAGGTTACAACGCCAGGCTTTGATTTAATCAGAGAGTATTATATACAACTAAAAAGGCTGCAATGAAGCCAGCATGTTTCAAAAGTTCACACACACACCACATATGTACATTAGCAAACTTTAATGACCACATTGATGACGAGAAAACGATTTCATTGCAGAACTCATTCTTCTCACTCATTTTCTTCGCTCGCTAAACCATACGAATGACAATTAAAAGAAACTTGATACCTCAAACTTAGTTCCAAAATTTGGCTTTGGGAATCATATGATGCAACGATATTAGTTATTGTTTTCTGATGGATTTTTCTATTTTCTGAATGGATTTCCTTAATTTCTTTTGATCATTAGACCTTGAAGGCGAAAGAACAATGTCTTTCCAAACAGAACCTGGTTTCATTATAAGACTTGGTTCCTTGTAAAGTTCGTAGATGGAATCAGCTTCAACATTGACTCTGTCCATCATTTTCAAGCAATCTATTTCTTTGAGATCTGGCACATTATGATCAACATCCTTCCACCATATGAGCTGTAATGTGTTACTAGCTTGTTAGCTTTTTGACATTACATTAATTGGACTGAAGTATATAATTAATCATTTATTTCATCACAAGAGTTTCCAAAAATGTTTGAATTTACCTTTGGTGGACCACCAATAGCATTTGTGCAATAAAGCCTGGCATCATCAACCAGTTTGCAATATTTAGGAAATGCATTGGCAAATCTTTGGTGAGATTGCAACTGTGAATTGACCCTCACTGCCCTCCTGCTCATAATAGCTCTCCTGTCAAAATAATAGTAAATGTGGTTCATGGTGATATCCACAAAACTAATTCACAAATTATTAATATGTTAGAACTCACAAACATATATACCTAATCCCTCTAACAACAGCAAGATATCCATCACAAACCACACCAACTAGCTCAATTCTATAAGGCTTTCGTGCCTGTGGTTGATGTCCCTCATTTACTTGCTCCCAGTAATTTTCAGTAACTATTGTGCCGTCTTCTGATACTTTGTACCCTACTCCCATTCTATATTTATATTTGTGAACATTTCTTGCCATAGCAATAGTTTGTTGCACAAATGGTTCCCATGATAAGGTACCATCCATAATAACATCTCGACCCTCATTTAAAGCTGTCACTAGCAGAGACGATGCAGCATCAGTGGACGATTGATGCACCTATTCAAATTTCAAAACAAAAATGTTAGTTAAAAGTAGCTTGTAAGGGTCTAGGATATGTAATCATTTGTTATAACTAAATTACAAAGGAAACTTTGGGTGAATCCACCAGTTTTCTAGTCTATTTTGGATTTGTATGTAGTTTCAACATGCATACTTCATATAAAATGGTGAAATTTGAAGAAAAAATGAGAGTAATATAGTAGAAGGAGGTTTTCAAACAAAAGCATACAAGTTCGGCAGTTTGCAGCATGTCATCATGGTGACCTCTAGAGCTAAGGGCTTTAAATATGACGTCACGCTCCTTAAACGCATCTGCCTCGACAACCACAGGATTTGAAGCTGTTCCCGACCAAAATGATCTGCGAAACCAGTAGATACATATAAATTAAATGTATGTAAATTTGCAAAGTTAGACCAATTCAATCATGTTTGTAACCTTGAATTATCTTAGAGACATTCATACATTTAGGACATTGTTATCGACATATACATCTTTCCGTAGATCTTATCGTACTTGAATTTATATAGGTAACGTTATTAGCTTTGTATTTGTGTAACTTACAAAACCATAAATTTGATGAGAAATATCCTTCAATTATTCATTTTTCATATTGAGTATTTTTCCCTAAGACATGTAAATTTCAATAATGATAATACTGAAATAGTGGAGTTAAGATGTTCATTACTCTTTAAGAATGTTTTTAAGAACTGTGCTTTTTCCAGCTCCCATGCCACCTCCCATGAATAAAAGCACCGGACTTCTCTCATTTTGAATACCGGAGGTCGTCTCGTTCGTCTTTTGTGAATCACCATTTATTGCTTTCATTTCTTCCACTAAAGTAGCAAACACTCTTGTCACTTTCAGATTTTTGCTCACTCTCTCAAACCTCTGTTCTCTGTACATGAACAACCACCACCATTATTTTTGGTCTATATAATTCATTAACATTCCAATTTATAAATTTCAATGTTATTATTATTAACAACTTTTTCTGTCGCTAAATAGGTTATATATATAGTCTTCTAAATTTACCTTGTTGCTGCCAATAGAAACTTTTTTAGCTCTATTTTCTCCGGTGACTCGGCACTCAATACCTGCAATCGAGACCAGGAAATTAAACGTAAGTACCTTTCACATTGCATTATATACCTATGGCTATGCACTCTATAACTCTGCCACTGAGTTCCGACCACTACCTCCTCAGTCAGGGGACGCAACACCACGCTCACGTTACACCCTTTCTCCCTCTCATTTTCATGATGTAGATTTCAATGAGAGGAGTGATAGTTTGACACTCCTTAAATTTATACTCCCTTATCACAACTCTTAATAATAATTTTTTATTCAACAATTTAATTTATATTTTAATTTAATATTTTACTATTAAATACAATTATGAAATGTGTATATTTTCAAACGAGGGTGTTAAATAACATTTTCATTTCAATAATGTCTTAGATGTTGAGATTTGTATATAATATTTCTTTTACTTATTTGTTAAATAGAATACACAATATAAAAGTTGAAACACTAATGAGTATGAAAACTAAATTGACATCATAAAATGTATGAATTGGGGTACTTTTCTGCCCCAATACGTAAATGCAAGTAAAGCCTACTTAGTAAAAGTAGGTTGCTTTACGCCCAAAAAAACATTTTTACGTGCTCAGTATAGTTTGAAAATTCAGTAAAAAACTTTAAAGTAAATTTCCTAAAACTAATATTAAATTATTAGGAGTTAAATGTTTCCCTTAGAAGCTCTATATCTCTTTCTCAATAAAAAGATATTGTTAATCCCTTTATAATCTCAATTTGTCATCTAAGGTTATTTTGGAGAAGTAAAAAAGTACAATAATTTTCTTATAGAGTAGCTAAAATTGTTGAACTTTTTAGTTTGGTCTTTTTCCGTATTAATAATAATCTTTTACAAACCTGACGGTTAAAAAGAAACAAGTATTATTAACGCTTCTCTTAGTTTAGTCTTTTTCCGTATTAATTCTCCAGTTGTAACACTTTTCTTCTATTTCCTTTATTTGTGCTCTAGTTGATATAAGACGTACGTTAGAATCAAGAAAATATTTACTGATAATGAGAATCAAAATTTCCTCAATATTAAGTCTATTAAGAAAACTGATAAGACGTTTTGAAAATTAAAATTAACAAAATCTTATCTAAGATCGGTATATAATATCTTAGTAAAAGAAGTTTAAGTAAACAAAAATTATTTTTATCCAAAATTTTAAACAAGTACAGTCATAAAAAATAATCAACATTTTGCATTTCAGAAAACATTTAACATTTATCTTTATATTTAATTAAATATATTGAATATATAGATTGCAATCAAAACCTTTAAATCCTATTGGATAGATCTTACATTACATGTAGTAAATAATGAGATAACAACAGTAGAGATAATGAAAATATACCTGACTAATGACATAGGAAGCGTGATTCCAATGAAATGCAAAATAACTGAGGATGCATCGCTCAAACTCATCAATCAATTTTCCTGATAAAGTAGGGTCCTTTTGGTCGGAAAAATATTCAACAACACTTTCTTCACATTCCTTCCATTTTATCAAATATTCATCTGCCAATCTGCACAGTGCTGGAACCTCGCTCTCTTCCAATCCCATTTGCCTAGCTGAAAAACACACATTCACCCTTCAACAAACTCATCATCTGTGTTTTCTGTTTTTTTTTTTTTAAATTATACTTGTTTTTCTTTCCTTCTCTTAATTATAATCAACAAAATCACGAGGTTTGAATTCTAGTAAAAATAATTCTCCGCAGAATGAAAAGGTCAAAGCATGATACAGAATTTCAAACGGGGTGTGCATACACGACAAATTTAAGCTGCACTTCCTTCTTTTAATATTGTAAAAATTATCACCGCATGGAACATCAATGTCTCATTGAAAACAATATATGCTGTAGTAATAGTTCGTGACCGCCCTAAGCTTACGTCTCATTCTTTTCTCTCTTTTTTTCTGGAAAAGAAGGAAAATGAAAACTGATTTGATTGGTTATGTATGTGTATAAATTAGATGACTCCAACCAGTTTAATGCTAATTTTCCTTTTAAGTAAAAGAAAAAAAAATGGACCAAATAAATTTAAAGAAAAAGTCTTTTTAATTTGTACTCTTCCTTTCTTTATCTCAACATTTAATAATTATCATTTAAGTTTAAGCTCTAAAACTGTAGGTGAATCGCTTTATTTGTGCAAGATAAAGTTTATGTAATAATGAGAAACAGACAAGACCAGTCTGCTGTTAACCCCTGAAACACAATCAATGAATGGAGCAAACTAAATGTCAGAGAGAGTGGCTGTAATTTTCTTCTTAACGTGAGTTTTATTAACGTCCTTAACGCGCTTAATTTTGAACTTTCCCATATCCAACCGATTCAAAAATATTAAAAGTATGTATAGTAGCTTTGAATTGAACGTGGGTGTAATGTTTTAGAAAATGAAATCAAACACGGCTTGGTTATTATTTATGGGTAGCACATATAATTCTATCAAAATTAATTTTAAAGAAAGCTAAAATCTTATGAAACACGCGTTATTGTAAAAACCTTTATTTTCGAAGAGATTACTGCCTAAATGAAACGACGCATGCTGGAAAAAAGACTCTCGTGCCGAGAAATTGAAGGAGAATAAGAGTCATTATTCCATTCCGTACATTCACCAGGGCTTAAAATTAATTTAAATTAAATAAGATAAGTTCTAATCAAATTCCCAACATAATCTTATATTAAAATAAAAACAATATGTCTAATTTAGAATACATATATATATATATATATATATATATATATATATATATATATATATATATATATATATAATTATTCTCCTGCTTTGGCACAACTATTCTGGGGTTTTTGAAGGAAAAGGTAAATAATTTCACTTTCAACAAAAAAATGATCTCTTATTTCTTATCCAAACCGTTCTCTTGCTTTTAGGTGGGAGTGCATCCATTGATGTTATTTGGAGTTCAGTTTGATGTTGATTATTAGATATACGCAAGATGGGTTTAACCCTAACTTATCCTTAAGGGAGGTTTTTCTTATATATTATATTTTGACTTTATATCTAATCGAAAGTGAAATTTTTTGAAGGAAGTATAGCTAAAAAATAATTAAGAGATAATTAAGTAGTAATTACCGACGTAGGGAGAGAACTTCTCAATCTTGATGAGACGGCCAGAGTCCGATGTGCGTAGGTGGGGAATGATGTTGTGGTCTACGACCTCCATTGACTGCTCAGAAATTATTCCGGCGAAGGACGCACTGATAACATGTGAGGCTATGAAGCTAATCATATTACCGACAGAAGCATCTGAAACAACAGACAAAGCGAGGTTTATTAATTTGTATGTCTTTAACGATTGAATTGAAGCTTAGGTAGGTTTAGTATGATAAGACATACCTTGCAGCTGCATGTTGTTGTTGTTGCTGCTGCTGTTGAAGATTGATTTTGGATGGTTGAAGCAGAGTGAATGGAAGTGGAGCGAAGGGACCAATGATGGCGTGGCTGCCCAACCTTATTTTATTCTTTCTATCAATCTCTCTTTATACTATTATAGGATTGCATCAAATGAATTTAAATGAAATGAAATGAAATGCCAAAGGATAAACAAAAGTCGCTGCACTCCTAACGTGCTTATTGCGAGCGTGTTTTCGGTCTTTGCTATAACTTTTTAAAAGTAAACCAAACACGTATTTCCGACTTTTTCTATTGTTTTAGCGGGGTGCGGACTGGACTGTGTTAATGTTAAGAATTTCTATTTCTTTTAAAAATTTAGATGATATAAACAAGTTTTTGTCGTATTAATATTGTTTAGAAACAGGTCTTCAAAATTATACTAAATTTGACGGACTACTTTCTCAAACGAATTCGATGGAGTAGATATTTCTCAAAGGAATTCCATGGAGTAAATATATTAGAAAGTGAGTTTTTAAACTTAAATCAATTTGATATTATGTTAGAAAGTTAGTTTTTAAGTTTAATTCAATCCTATAAAATCAGTTTGTAAGATGAAGTTTGTATTTCACTTATATATTATAATTTGGTTTTATCTATAGTCGATGTGAAACTTCCAACAATATGTATAAATATCACGCACATCCCTTTACCTTTCTCCCCAATGTTGTTACTTATACATATACTTTCACTTTTTTTTTCAATGATAGGATAAAATGTAAGTACAATACTATATCATTTTTTTTTCAATCCTCCAAAGCAAATAAATTGAGTGAAAATTTTCTTTCGATTTAGCAGAAATGATTCCCAAAGCTAATAAAAATTAAAATATTAAATTATATTAAGTACATACATTAAAATTTTAATTATTTAGTTTTTTGTTTTCAAAACATGGTATTTTTATAACCTTTTTATTTTCTTTCTACTTTTTTTAGTTTATTCTATTCTTTTCACGATTGGACAAAATTAACGAAAAAGCGACAAATGATAATATCAATTATAATCAATTAAAATTTATAATAAAATAAATTTATTTCAACTTTATATATACTTTTTTAAGTATTTTCTAGTTTTTGTTTTGAATGTTTAGAGATATCACAAGTTTTATGAAATAAGGTGATGTTCATCAAAATCAATATTTGATTTTGATATTTTGCATGTTTATAGATTATTAGAGTTTTAGGAGTACTTTTATTTTTTCCTATAGTTATATATTAATTGGAGAATAAACTATTATTAAGATGAGTTGATAACTTAAGCAAGATACAATTTTAATGAGTTTATATTTGATGGATTTTTAAGTTTCAATGTTAAACTAGTTGGAGAATTTAAAGTATTCATTTAAATTACCACTTGTTTTTTTATAGAACATTTTGGATCAATTATATCATGACATTTTAATCTTGTTAGAACATAGCGAGTAAAAAACTATTTGAAATTGAATGCTTTTGATCTTGAGATTGTATGTTAAGATACATAATAGTGCTTTTGAGGGAATATTTAGGTTAAAATACTCTAAATTTAATTTTTCAACTTGTTAATAAATGTCAAATTTACTTAATTAGTTAGTTTTTTCACTTATTAACTTAAGTTTTAAAAGAAAAATTCTCTTAATATTTAATATTTTTTTAAAATATTACAAAGATACATAAATATTTAATTTTATTAAAAGTCAATAGATTTTGTATCCACAAAGTCTTGTTTTATTATAAAATTTGATTAAGATTCATAATGTTTATAAAAATCAAAAAAATGTTGAGTCATTTTTCATGTTTGGTAGTCTAGAAAAGAACATTATGAGTGCGAGATTCTCACTCAACACAAACAAACCCAAAGAGAGAGTAAAAAAGTCATCAAACAAATAACACTCAATCATATGCAAAATGCTCAATGGTTTGGTTTTCTTCAAAATGAAGAATTTTTCCTTTTATACGAGGATGTAAAAGGAAAGTATTCCAAAAATAATAATAACGAGAGCATGAAATTAACTGAAAAAAATAGTAGGAAAATAGAAAGAAAGAGAAAAAGTTGAACCTAAATAGATGATCAAATTATACTTTTATAAAGATTACAACGAATTATTTATTTTTAAAGACGAGTTAGATATAGACGGGTATGTCTCTTATTTATTTCATCTAAAAGAATTCATTCTAATTCTCTTATATTTTTTTATATTTAGAATATTGATATCGTAGATATTTTTATATTTTATTTTTTTAAAAATCTTTATAAATATAAATTTAGATAAAAAAGATTAATTTTTAAGCATCATTCAAATCAAATTACTGAATAAAATATTAATGTAAATAAATTAATCTTTTTTAAGCATAAATTTAAATGAGTTCCATTAAAATATTAATTTAAAAAATTTAATTTTTTTCATCAAAAACTTCAATTTCATGAATTTAAATAAAAAAATAAAAATATATGAAATCAAATTTAAGAAAAAATTATTTCATTATTAATATTTTTTTACTACTAATTTTATTATAATGAATTTAATTAAAAAATACTAAATAAAACTCACTTACAATTATATAGACAATAAATATCTATAAGTTGGATACTATAACATCCATCATTATTTCCTTAACAAATAAATAAATATACATATCTATTATTCAAGATATTCATTAAAAATATCTATTTAGTGTTTCTCACAAATTTTATTTACAAATATTCACGATTTTTTTTCTTCATCAGTATTTTTTTTTGTTCGTATTTCATTTGTAGACTAAAATTATGAGTAACTAGTATTTTACTGGCTATTCTTTTGAGATCACACTCACTTTATACCTATAGAGAAATTTATGATATTTTATTTTATTTCTCTTAAAAATTATAAAAAAAAAACCCTAAACATCCATAAAGGATTGCAGATTAGGGGAGATGATGTCATTGGTGATGGTATAAGATGATGTTGGTGGCAACTGAGGATAATGGTATGACTTTCTTTATTCACCTTTTTTTAAAGGGGATAACACTTTCTTTTGTTCTAAACACTACAATAGATGCAACAGAATTTCCATTAATTCTTGGAAAGATTAAACAAACAAAAGGAGAAGTTTCAAACTTTCAAACTTTCAAAGTGTTTCTTAAAGTAAGTCGTGGATGGAACTACTCCACTTTATTTTATTATCATCATCGCCCACTTACTGATGTTTTAAATTTTAATAAATTAGAAATATTAATTTTAGATTTTATAAATTTTAATTTTCATTGTTAAAGGGAGCTGAATTAATTATTTTAGTCTCTAGCGTTATAAAGCACTCGATAATTGCTCAAGGAAGGTTGTTATAATCCTAAAATACTTTCTGCTATTAATTTTTAGGTGTCTAAAACAAATATGATTTATAAATTTATTTATTTATTTTAAATGAATGTTAAAAATAAAATAAAAATAGTTAGAGTCAAATTTCAATGGGACGAAAATTAGTTTTTTTTGTAAGAATCGAAAATAATATTTCTTCATTTTATAGGAAAAATCATTTTTTTTAATTTTATAATCTTGGTAAACAGAAAAAAAAATACAAACTAATATCAATGCACATTTGTTGTGTAAAACCAAAATCATTTTTAAGCTTTATTAATATTTCAGAGTTAATTAGCTAACAACCAAGTACTTTTATGAAAGTTCCCTATAAAAAAAGACTATTGGATGCAAGTCACTTTAAGAAAAAAAAAACTTTAGGAATTAGAGGAGTTAAACTAATAAATAATTGACATAACTAATTTAAAAGAACTTTACTATAGTTTCTGAGAACTTGCCTCCAAATATAGAAGCAACTACTCATAGCAAAAAGAATTTACAAAGCAAGTTTGAGTTTATATTTTATGAATCAATGCTAAATAGAAGAAACCACGTGAAAGTGCCTTATTCACAAGCAACGTACAAAGTTATAAATTTCGGCTGAAAGTAAGGTCCATTTGCACTACTTAATTTCATTTCAAACAAGCAATTTCTTGGAATAGCTCCTCTTTCATTATGCGTGTCGGGATGTTGGGTGGTGGGGTTAAACGCCTTTAACTTTAAGCGTCTTCCTTTCACATACAACTAATTATAATTATATAAGAAACAAATGAAACAAACTTTCTCAACAAAACATAGAATAATCTCCAGCTTTTAACTTTAATGCTATATAATTCTCCTTCAAATCGGATATCTATCATTTCCTTAGTTTCCTTTTTTTTTTACTGGATCTTCTTTAGTCGGAATCTCAGCAAAGTAAGCTGAATTAACTGTTCATGTAAATCACGATATGATTAACTAACTTTTATAATCAAATAGTGGAAACAAAAGAACACAAGAAGCTCTTCGTGATTGATTCTCAATAAAAGCAACACCACTAGGTGGTAAACTTTCTGAGACACGACCTTTGACAGAATGTGCCCAGAAAAAGCAAAAGTTAAGTTTACTGTTGTTCTCATCCACTCATACCCACACATGATACTGTTGCAGAACAAAAAGTTTCACCTTATACTTAGGAACACATAAAAATGATGTGTACAAGAATAAATATTTTAAACATTAAGATTTTCTTACGAATTCTTAGGCATCACCAGCTCATAAAATATTATTAAATTATTATTGACTTGACCAAGGATTTGTTTTAATGTATCAGCTCCTTATTTTTTTACTTCGATTATTTTGCTCACGTGACACAATATTTCAAATGAAGAAATTGAGTTTACCAGGGATTTGCTTTGATATGTTGCTTAAAAAGTTCCTTTGCCCAATCTAGAATCTAGAGACAAAAAAATTCATTCCCTTGCACATGATCATATACAATCACGGTAATTATTCTTCCAATGATTTATTTATTATTAAAAAATTAGTTCATAATGATTTAAAGTTAAATTCTAATAATTTAATTATTTTGTTATCTTATCTTCAATATATTACTAGTATTACACGGTCGGTTTTTCTTCTTCTTTCTTGTGTTAAGAGAAATAATTATATATTTTTATGAAGATAATAATAAATTTAGTTTTTGATAATATGGAACATATGAAATTATTAATGAGAAGTATTTTCACTATACGAGTAATCTAAGATAGATGATTGTGCAGCTAAAAGCATGAAAAGAATTGTGTATGTTTATACAATTAATGCTCCCTTGGTTACGACCACCACTTGACACTTCTGTTCAGGTTAGATAATGAATAGTCAGTGAAAATGTTAAATCCATTTTTTCTTTGGACCAACAAATGCCAGTAGTACCATATTGCTCCGAAAGCTAATGAAAACATTGTTCGAATTGTTCAGCAGACTATCTGATTTCACAAATCTTTTCTTTATTGCAGTAGATGTTAAAATCTTCATTTCTCTGAAACAATGACAGAACCACACCAATTGTATTATGATAATGCACAGTGAATAAGCCCTATATTTAGGCTTATTCACTGCAGCTGGTGGCTTCTCTAGGAAGATCATCCTGTTGCTAAAGCACCAGTCTCCAGAGCAGCCTTGGCAGTCTGATACTCCTCAAGCTTCAGGCATGTTCTGAAATTGAAACAAAAAATCAAAATTAAATCAAGTAAATCAAGTTCTTGCTGACCTAATAGAAAATATGTTCAGTCATTCAATAATTTTCATTATATAGGCAAATCTACATTATCTGAATATAAGATTCTTTATAATCAGAACACATCCCATGTATTTGAGACCCAAATTAATCAATTATGAAGTTCCTCATTAAGTAAAAACTGGAAAAACAATTGGCAATGCAATGTTACACAACTGAAGCCTTAAGGTACCGCCATAAAAGTGTTTTGAACGCTTTCACAAAATAATAGAGTGATTTTAAATTACCATCTCCCAACCATCAAGCAAATGCAGTAGAGTGAGCTATTATTGATAACAAATCAAACACACAAAAAAAAAATGAGAGGTAAAGTGTGAAAGGATCCAATGACTGAAGAAACTTCAACCTGTATCTTTTTTAGTTCAAGTTAGCTCATTTCCTGACAGTAATTTATACGTAGTTAAATCATGCTTGCTAGAACAACTTTCACTGGTAGGATTATAAAAATTCTTGTTGCACTCACTGTTCACCTCCTGCAGTAAGCACCATTGATCATTTTGAGGTGTTTACTCGTGTGACGAGATTAGATACAATTTGTATGATTATCTCTCTATCAGTCCAAAATAATTGGAAAATTCATCAAATGATATTAAGTTTGCTTTTCTAAATGATACTTTGAAAGAAGAAGTGTATGTTGAACCTGTAGGACATGATATTGAAAGCAAACAAGATAAAGTCTACATATTAAAGAAGACACAATAGAGCTTAAAGCAGGCATCCGGAACGTGTTATAAGAAGTTTGATTCTTAATTTGTGCAAAATGGTTTTTGGAAATGTTTGTTTGAACTTACTTTGTATACCAAATTTGTTGATGTTGATAATATTCTTATTATGTGCCTTTATGTTGATGATATGATTTTTATTGACAATAATTTAAAGATGATTACAAAATTCAGGAGATCATAATTAAATATTTTGAGATGAGACAATATGCAGAAGCAGAATACATGACAACAACTAGTTGTGCAACTCATACTATATGATTAAGAAGAATTCTTGAAGTAAAGCATAAAAAACAAGATACTCCCATAGTGATATTTTATGATAAGAAGTCACTAATTACATTATGCAAAAATTATTTCATATATAGTCAAAACATATAAACCTTCGGTTTCACGACATCTAGAAACTAGTAACCAAGAAAGAAGTGATGATCAAGTATTTTTTCTACTGAAGAACAAGTTACTAATTTTTTACAAAAGTCATTAAAAACTTAGTTATTCTACCAGAGGAAGAAAATGCTTAGCAATCTTATAATTAAATCAAGAACATGATGACAATGGGCCCACAATTGCTTTAAGGATGAAAAGAAATTTGCTTGCACTTGAAAATTTAACACCCACTACAACCTGTGAATGCACCACCAATGTTTGTGTTTTGTTTTATGCACCTTCTTTCTTTCATAAATAAGTAACCAAGAAATGCATAATGTGTTTGTGATCATTTGTAAAACAATAGAAGGTCTGTGTTTAAGAGTGAAAACGTGAGTTCTTTGTTAGTTTCTTATATATGTCTCACTTATATCACTCACTGTGTTCTACTTCACCCTCGTCACCTTCATTTGATACATACCAGTGAACCTTCGTTTATACCAAAAAAAAAAAAAAAAATACATACCAGCTTCAAATCTTAAACCCGATACAACAAAATAAATAATGCAACTTGAAGCATAGTATCTATTACACAGTAAGCTCGCAGTAACACTGCATGTTCGTCAATCATAATCGCAAAATTCAAAACAGAGAAAGAGAGAGAAAGAAAGGGAGGAGGTAATCCCATATTTCACCTTCTAGCTTGTGCAGTGGCTGAAGCAGGATATGGTGGCGACACCGGAGTAGAGTGGAAGCGACATTGAAGGAGTTTCAGTCCGGCGAATGTCTGGTAGTGCGCGATTTTGGGGGATGGAGTCGACGATGCAGAGGGTGAGTGAACAGGTGACCGCGCGGTGAAGCCGTCGCCTCTGCTGACCGTCGAGGCTCGTCGGAATCTCGCCGGTGTTTGAGTGAAGGGATCGAGAGGAGGTTTGTGGAGTGAAGAAGATGAAGGTGTGATTGGAGAAGAAAATGGTAAAGATTGGTTTGGGGAGAAAAAAGAGATGGAAGATAGAAGAGACTGTTGGTGGGTTCTGTACGTGAAGAATGAGAGTGGTTCTTCAGTGAATGAGTTTTTCGGAATTGGTTTTTTGTGTGAAAAAGGAGATTTGTTTTTTGTGCCTTCTCTGACCGCATGAAGAAGAAGAAAAAATGTTGAAGCCTTCATCTGCAGAACGTCAATCATACACAGTGTCTATGGGGATAAGCGGGAAAGTTTCAATATGGAAAATCAAATGACAAAAAAATCTGATATATAGTAGATATAGTAGATATAGTAGATAGTAGATTTGATTAGAATATCACCGTAAGTTGTTATACAATTATCCAAATGTTGCTTGGAGCTGCTAAGTATGGATTTTTACATAATCAATTAATGTAGTATACATCACACTTGCCACCAAAGGAAAGAAACAAGAGAATAGGAGTATTGAAACAACAATACATAGAAATTTGTAGACAATGAGATACTCCAATTCTCCTAAATTTATTTCTATTTTTATAAGATCATGAATTATTTCCTGTAACCTTTAGTAAATCACAAGTCAGTGACCTCTAGTAAGCATAAGCAAGAGATGTTTATCTGTGGTAGACTACTCTTTATGGTATTGTTTGATGGCACCTAATGTTCTTGCAAACATGGACACCATTGGCCTTGAATCTCTCAATCCTGGGAAATGTGTAATGGAGTTGAACTTATGCTTTGCAAACTGATATTGACTTCCCTTATCCTTAAGGACAGTGGAATCCTCTTCATTGATACAACACTGTAAATTTTGAGCCTCGTTAAATAGTTGGTCATCATCAGATTGTTCTCTGGCCTTTTCTATCTTGCAGTTGGTCAGAGAAACGTGTTTATGGGATTGTGTATTCTTTGAGAAAGACGTGGAATGGTCTCCAGAATCACCTCTCTCATTCAGGTGATCAAACACTATCGAGGGTGAAGTTGACTTTGGTAAAAAACGATTTATCCAGAGTCCTTCCACAGTGTCACTTTTATGACAGATTTCCCTTCTCTCATGCTGTGCATTCGATTCAGCATTCTCATTATTATTTCTGTTTTTTCCAGTTGAGGGTGAATGCAGTGGTAGTGATGTCATTCCTTCCTTCTCCTTAGTTATCCCCACCTTGTAATAATTTTCATTCTCCAATGAGCTATTTACCCACTGTTCATGACTGTTGAGAGAATTTATAGGACTAGTCTGAAGTCTCCCTTCAGATACTTCAAGTTTATTTGATGGGAAATACCGTCTGTAAAGGCTATTGTTCTCTGCAAAGAAGGTAATTGGAGCAACATCTATTCCATGTACCTTGTTTCGTAGCTCAAAATCTTTAGAAGCATCTCCTACTTGAAATTTTCTTGCTCCAACATTCTTAAACTTTGCACCAGCCACTGACTGAAAATTGGATCTGAACCCTGCATGTTTTAGCTTCGGATCTTGACTCGTGTTGCATGTGAGAAGTTTCTGATCAGGCTGTTGAAGATGGTGATTAGGATTTTCAAGGTTAAGAGCCAATGACTTGTTCTCATCTTGAGTTGATTGTGAACATCTTTTCAGCATGTTTGAAACCAAGTTCATGAATGAGCTATCCGGTTGAACATAGGATTTAGAACATGAAGTTTCTTGAATATGCTTTTTTAATTTTTTACTCCCAATTATCACTTGCTGAAAGTTGCTTCTCTTCTTACCTGCCAAAATTAACCCAGAACGACGGAAACTTTCAACACTTAAATGGAAGTCATTCTCCTTTGGTAAACTGACATTGGAGTCTCCATCTGATAATGACTTCTCCTTACCTTCATTTCTTGTCATACGAATCCTGCTATTACATGGAGAAGTAATGATTGTAGGGTGCTTACTACGTAGTAGCATCATTTCATTTCCAGTGAATTTGTTTTTCTTCTCATTGGATTTTGACTCACTGTTGAAAGTTTGTAAATCATTCTCTGTCGTTGATTCTAGTTTTGGTAAAGGGTTGACGCCAGAAGATATTAAATTTGTTCCGTGAGTAGCGGAACCATTACATTCGATTACATGCTCAACCCTAGCACATAATCCATCTCCTATTTCAACTACCTTGTTGAGAACATCAGTTTCTGTACCTGCGTTGCAATGTTTCGTAGAAGGATTTTCTTCCAAGCTACATTTAGGTTCATCTGCTTGAAGTAATAAATTACTTATTGGCCTTTCGCCAATCTGACCTGTAGGAAAATCATGATGCAGGTGATATTTCAGGGATACACAAAAGAACGAACTTGCATTTTCTTTAACAAAAAGTTTCAGCGTGTACCCTTTAAACATGAAGAAATTGTGTTAAATCTAGAACCTATGTTATGAAAAAAGAAACTAAAAGTGCCCGAATGATGAGAATTGTTTTATATGATCTAGGGATATTGATATAATCTGTTTACAAAAAACAAGAATGCAGAACATGCACCGAAAAAGAGTAACAAAAGTTTCCAAAAATTCCTAAATTCCAGTCCTGCCATTATCATAGAAATGATGATTAGAGTGTTGAAATAATCGTTTGAGTTTTATTTTATTTGTTTTCTGTGGCCAATTTTGTTTTCAGTTGTCGCATATTTAAACTTGAACTAATAAATATCGACTTGTGTGGACTGACTATTCCTGGTTCATTCAGCGGTAAGAAGTATTTCGTTTCATTTGTAGATGATTTTTGTCGAAAGGCTTGAGTTATTTCTTATAGCAGAAGTCAAAGGTCTATGTGGTATTCAAAAAGTTCAGTTTGATGGTTGAGAAGGCGACAAAAAAATATAAAAGTTGTGCTGAGACAAGTTCATGTCAGAAAAGTTTATGAAGTAGTGCGAGGAGCACCGCATAGATGGTTCTTAACATATCCATACTCATTACAACAAAACGATGTGGCTGGAAGAAAAAAATTGAATCATCCTTGATATGATTCAAACCATGCTCAAAGGTAAGAATATGTTAGAGAAGTTATCGGCAGAAGCAATACAATGTGCAGAATAGATGTCCACATGGAATGACACCACAAAAAGTACACTGGTAATATATTGTCCGCTTTGGACCAAACCCTCACTGATTTGTATACCACTCCAAAAGGCCTCTTACCAATGGAGGTATCTTATGTCTATATAAATCCATGTTCATCTCTTATTTTATCCAATGTGAGACTTTGTTTGTACCCAACAAAGTATTTGGCAGTGTGGCTTATGGTCATCTTCCAACTCAACACAAAACAAAACTTAAAGATAGAAGTAAAAAGTATGTTTTTATTGGATACGATGAAAAAGCAAAAGCACATAAACTATATAACCCAATTACAGACAAGATTCTTGTAAGTCGGGATGTCTAGGTTGACGAGGAGAATGAATGAAGCTGAAACGATATGAAGGACAAGCTCTCCAGAAGCTTAGAATCTTGGGAGAGAGCTCGAAAATAGATAGCAGGAGCTCGAATATTGGTTGAAGGAGCTCGAAGTCTATTGTTGGGAGGAACAATGAGAATTTTGATGAAGAAAAGGAATCTTTATAACCCAAAACTCGAAATTTACGAGACATTTATAGCTCCTATAATGAGGTACACATGTGATATGTCTATTAGTAGGTGTAGAAGATCTTAAATTTAAAGAAGTCGTGTTTGATGACAAGTGAAAGAAAGTAATTGATGAAGAGATTAATTCAATAAAACAAAATGATACATAAGAGCTGCCAAATTTACCCATAGGAGCCCGCCTAATTAATGCAAAGTGGGTATACAAGAAGAAAATCAATGTAGAGAAGTGGAACGTTACAAAGTCTGACTTGTGGGGGAAAGGCTACAAATAACATAATGAAATTGATTATGATGATGTTTTTTCTCCTGTGACAAGAATGGAGACAATCTGGCTGTTGTTCTCCTTAAGAGCCCAACATAGATGGAAGATACAGTAGATGAACGTAAATTCGACATTTCTGAATGGAGTTCTGGAAGAGCAGGTCTACATGAAGCAACCTCTTAGCTACATGCAAAGAGGTGAAGAAAAGAAGGCGCTGTATAGTTTAAAACAGGCCTCGAGCATGGAATGAGAGGATTGACAAAAAATGATTATGAGCAGTGTCCATATGAGCATGCTCTATACTTAAAGAAAAATAAAGAGGATATGATGATCGTCCCTGTACGTAGATGACTTAATATTCATGGGAAGTAGAGTCGAGCTGATTGAAGAGTTTAAAGAGATAATGAAAAAGGAATTTAAGATGACCGATCTGAGTGTCATGAAGTACTTTCTTATTTTGGAGGTCGACCAAAGCATGAAAATAATTTGTGTCCCAAAAAAGGTATGCCGAAGAGATATTGAAGAAGTTGAAAATGATGAAGTGCAACCCGGTTTCTACTCCAATGGAACTCGACATAAAACTGTCCATACATGAAAATGGAGACCGAGTTGATGCAAGTAGGTATCGCGACTTAATTAGATATGTGGTACTTGACAAACACGAGACTTGACACAGGATCACAAATTGGTTTATGGAGAAGTCGAGAAAATCATTGAAACGAATATTAAGGTATGTGAAAGGAACAATATCATTTGGGTTGTTTTATACCACTTCATACGATTATCGACTTAGTGAATACTGACCACTTCATACGATTATCGACTTAGTGAATACTGAGATAGTGACTAGTGCGGAGACATTGACCGAAAAAACATGATAGGTTATATTTTCTTCGTACCTTTACCTAGATTTGGAAGAAATAGTCTATTGTGATACTATTGACATGTGAGTGTGAGGTTGAGTACATTACAACATCTTGGAAGAAAGAAGGGTGGAGCTTAAATACGTAGGAAGTACATAACAAATTATTGACATGTTCACAAAACCAATACCTACATTATTGCTCGTGCAGGAAGCTAACCGGGATAAAAGATGGGAGTATTTAAATTTACGAGAGAATTTTGTTGAAATAAACTTAAATTTGGAAATTTATTTATAATTTCGTTTGAGTTTTATTTTATTTGTTTTTTTGTTGCAGTTTTTGTTTTCAATTGTTGCGTATTGTAATCGATTCTGTTTTTATTTTATACTTGGGTCTGTTAAAATTTGCGGCTATTTAAAGACCTGTTTCATTCAATGAAAATACACAATGAGTGACACGGAATACAATAAAGAGGTTGTGTGTCATATATTTTACATACAGCACATACCTGAAATAGTAGATTTCTTTCCCTTTCTCTCAGATATTATAGCTGTTCCAATGTCAGCTTGAGCACAAAGATTATTCTCCCAATCATTCATCACAATCTCCTTCCCACCCATTGGCAAATGAAGTGTTTCCGTTGCAATGTTAATTTTCTCCGTGTTATCACCGAATCCTGTCAGATCATTGTTCTGGGGGATTGAGCAAAAGTAGTTTACAGGAAAAAAGTGACAATAAGTAAACCAAACAAATTGACAAGTTCCAATAAATCAACTACTTGAAATCAAAGATGTATTGTAAATCCTCCTTTCTCTACATCTCCAGTGACCACGGTAGATGTTACTTTTACCTGTACCATTATCATCTTCACATGTTTTATGGTCGGGAATGACGACAACTGAATCACTTGATGGGTGCCCAGAGGGAGTATCTGTGGAGGAAACATCATTCTTTGAGCATATGACTGCAACAGGTTCTACAAAAACGTCATTTACTGGTTTATCCGTTGCAGAACTTCCATCAGTAACGCTTTGGAGCAGAGTAAGAACCATACTGTTTGGTTCAAAATCCCGGAACAGGGGGGATTTTTTATTAAAACTTGAATCAACACATTTGAGACTGAAACCTTCATCTGGAGACCAAACTATTTCTGACAGGGGATCAGTGGCAGAAAATGTCTTGTCTATTTTACAAGCTGCATTTGCACCTGCACAGGAGTCATTTTTCAATTTTTTCCAGATGCATCCATTAGAATAATTTACAACGAGTTCAAAATCAGTATTTGGTTTTATTTTCTTGTTCTCTGAACTCATCTTCACCCTTCAGTAGAAGGGGACTGTCCTGCAATATTATAACAATCAAAGTTAGCCTTTTAAGTAGTCATCTGAATAAAAATTCTATGTAGAAATGAACAGCAACACAGTTAGCTCCTTAACTCTAAGGGAACCATCAAATTACTTGATTCATAAATTACTCAAGTCATTTTTGAGATGCATCTTACAAGGCATGTTGAATACATGCATGTGATTTGTTGCATTTTTTACCTCATAAAAATCATAAATGTCTTGCATAAACAATCTTATAGGAGACAGAAAAACACCATAACACTGTCATTTTTAATTCACAGGTTTTGTTTTACTGCAAGCATCTTAAAAATTCTGCATATTTTAAAACTTTGTAGTTATATACTTCAATTTTTACAACTTAAATTATATTAAAATTTGAAGAATATTTCTTTAGACCTAAAAACCTATGTCCCATCAATATACTTTACTGTAAACATTTTATGAGATTCAGGTTTTAAATTTCAATTTAACATTCTGATTATGACTTTAATACACATCTCCATGAATATGTTTTATTTCATTCATGGACCTCCTAACAAGAGATGAAACTTCGGCTGCATGCATAGGGGCAACAATTTTTTTCTTTACAACTTTGAATAAATTTGACAACTACCTTCACACAAACTAAAACCTCAATCTTCAGATAACATTCTTGGCAATGGCATAGAAAAAAACTCAAGATTTTTCTGAAACTTAATCCATACATAAAACATGACTTCCTTTCCTACAACAAGATGTTCCCAAAAAATTTGTGCATGACTGTGCTGCTTGGAACCACACACAAAAAATTGTTTAAAAAACTTAAACCGTCATTTCCCAAAGTGATCCATAGAATATTTTTACAAAATTTAATCCTCCCAAATAAAATATTATACAATTGGCTCTTCCTACTGTCAACTCTTGATGTTTGCACTCTTTAATATAATAAATTCTCATGTATTCTTTTTTTTATTCTTTTAAATTCAGCTTATCATCATCAATAAGATTTTATGCACTCAAAGACATTGTTTTGAGTGAACTTACTGTTTATAATGCTTAAAATTCAGGAACAGCAAAGACAGGTACAAACTTGAATCTAAAATTGGTAGACTGGTGTTGTCTTCTCTGCATTACAGTTGAACATAAGGAAATCAATAAGCTCAGGGAAGAAATAATTAGATCTGATCAAGTTCAAGGCCTCAAAGCTCATTCAGAGTCAATTCTATATACATATCCATTGCATATATATAAGACTAAATATTACAAACTTATAGTTATAAAAAAATGGACGTGATGCACATGCACACTCTATAATCACGTGGAACAAAAATAGAAAAGATATACACTTCCAAAAAAGGAAATTTATATGTCTTGTATCATATAAAGCTGAACATAACTATGGCATATGAGAAGAACGTTGTTATCTTGTACATATGAATGTAATAGAACACAAGAAGATAAACATTAAACAAGGCCCTAAGAAGATGAAGAAAGGATTGAAAAGAAACATACCTCTTGTAGATTACAAAACAGAAAAAGAAAATTTGGTTTGGTGGTGTGTGTGGCTGTTTGAGAAAGATGAGAGAATCCAGTTGAAGTTGCCAAACATCCTAGAATGGCATTAGCTGGCACCAGAAGCTGTTCATGTGAGGTCTATTATCTGCCACGTAGAAACATGTCATTCCACTCACACCCTACGTTATTCTACACTATAGAATAGGTGTAGTGTACCTTCACCAACTTTTCATTATTTGCTTTTAGTCCTTTTTTTCCTTGAAAAATGTGATCTATCTAAGGAGCTTCTTGTATCTTACTTATCATATATATATATATATAAAAGGTTTGTTGGATGGTCCGTTTTATTCTACTTATCAATATTTATTTACTGGTATACTTTTATATAACTTGGATTTTTTTTTACTCTCCTTTTCACTTTTAAACATATTATTTCCAGACTATCTCCTAAACTATTGTTCTTCATCAAACATTTAAAAATTACCATTGTTTTTTATTTTTTATATGATAAATGCTTTATGTACCCATATTATGAGGTTGGGTGTGACATTCAGGACCACTTTGCAATTTCAGTGAATTCAAATGCCTGATTGACCCGTTTTACAAGTTGCAGATAGCGATATCAACCCTACATTCATTATGCATTACATCAAACAACAAATAGGGATCAAACAACAAATAGGGATGGTGTTTCGCCACTCGAAAAGAAAGAAGGAAGAAGATTTTAGGTACGATTCGGATGTGACAATGAGTATTTATTGATTAGGTCAAACATCACCCTTTCAACATTCTTATCATTAATATTGATCTAACTTTTCCTCATCAACTAATTCTAAGTTAGTTACCATTAAAATGAATGAAGTATTAATCATAATGCATTTTTAAAATTTGATATGATGCAATTGATACTCATTTTTTTTTACAAGCTCTTTTGTAAAAATATAAATCTGAATATTTTTGTAATTTTGAAACACCTTGTAGTCATAAATCATATTTCCATATATATAAATTATATAGGAACAAGAAAATTGTTCCATTCCCTTTAGAAAAGAAAAGAGAGTAAAAAACTATTTTATTTGGAAAAAAAGACTATTTCAATTATAATAATAAAAAAGAAACTAATCTTATTAAATGAAAAAAAAAAGATATATATATTTTATCAAAGGTTCTGAACCTAGATTTCTAAATAAATTTGAAAGAATGGAATAAGTTTTTTTTTATACATTCGAGTACTTGTTGAACCTATAAGTTTATATTTCCAAATTATCAGTAGAAGGAGTTAAATCTCCAACATTTTCATTATTCCTATATCTCCACCACATATTTTCTCATAAAACTTATCCTTAATTTGAAAATTACATCTAAGACTATTTAATTATTATGTATAGTCCTAACAGCAACATATAGGTCTCATAATAAATAAAACATTGAATTAAAATGAAAATTCTAATACTCTTTAAAAAAAATATTGACCATAATTATAACTATGTAGATTAGAATAGACTTTTACAATTTACAGACAATTTCTTTCATAAATGAAAAATACCTGAACCTTGTTCACATAAATTGGCTTCTTCACTTTAGTTCAAAATGATGAATTCTTATCATAATAAATATGTTAATGAATAATAAAATGTTCGGAACAAAATTAACAGGAATGAAATCTTAATATACATAAATTAAAAATATGTTTACCTTCATCATCAAAATCTCGTAACAAATATTGTTTATACGTGTTATTTTTCAAATTTGAAGCACCATATATTTAAAACCCATCAATTTAAGATGATCATTGATAAATAAAGAAGATAAAATAAAATGAATTTAAATTTAAAAGATGGTGGTTTCATTAAAAAAAACATTGTATGATAAGTCAGTTTAAACTTGTTCCGAAGTCAGAGCAACAGAGAAATCTGAGAACTCCTTGCTTTCAAAAGAATAAATGTGATAACTCCTCACATTGATAAATTTTCTTCAAAGAGTTAAAGGTGGAAAAAAAATCATATTAACTCTTCCTATATATTCATCATATACCATGTTCACATTTCCTTAACTGGATAATCATCAAAAACAACATTGAGCATTCTTAATCAAATCATATTTCTAAGTCATTTAAAAAAAAAAACTCACAAATTAAAATAATTAACCTGTAATAAATAAAGTCATGACAAAATTATTAGTCACTATCTTTTCATATCCTCAAAATCTTTTCATATCCTCAAAAACATTTAAATGTGAAACAAAACGATTCGTAATTATTTAAATGTATTATTCAATATTATTACAGAAACACACACGCACACACGCACGTATATAATAATATTACATATTACATAATTTACGATTATGTTGCTTAAATTATAGAAAGGTATTCTTTTATAGAATTTTACAATATATATGATTAACCTATTTCAAAAAAACTCAATTAAATTAGTTTATAGTTTATCTTTAAAAAACTAAATTAAAATAATGATTTGATGCACTATTCAAATTATTATAAACATTTAAAAATAAATGTATTCACATAATTGTCTATTATTTGTTCTTGAAGTCACTGATTTTTCATGTAAGTTTTCACATAATTTTTATCAAATTAATTATAATTTAAGTTGTAAAATTTGATCCCTAAATTTTGTTTTAATTTAAGAATATGTCCAGTCAATAT